>NW_015505635.1:826469-830384 GCF_001515645.1 Sinocyclocheilus grahami
AATAATGTACAGTATGTGGAAAATAAATGTGTTTTTGAACCTTAAACCGCATTAACACATTTCATTACACCAAATACACAAAATAATGTTCTTTTTAGCAACATCATATGACCCCTTTAAAAAAAACGTCTCCTGAAAAAATCTGAGTTTGAATGATTGAGCCTTGAGTGTGCATGGATCATGACAGAATCATTTTTATTTAAATACAGAATTGTAATTATCATATCAACTATTCTTTTAAGTGATACTGAATCTGTTTTGCTTACTGTACATACAGTAGAGCAGGTTTCTGAATCTTGTCTCTCTCTCTCAGGAACACATGCCGTTGCTGTCGATCTTCTCTCTGGCTCTCGAGCAGGACTCAGAGCAGAGCTGTGGTTTACAACAGGCCACAAACAACATCTACACACACTCATTTCTACAGGTACCACACCTGATCTTACAACACACACCACAGCAGGATGACAGTGTGGAAATAGTTTTGCACATTTCACCTCAAAATACCTAAAATAGAGAAAAAAGGAAATAAATATTTTTATAAAATATAAAAATATATATCTATTTAAAATATTTTTATAACACAATAAATATTATTATATATATATATATATTATATTTAAATGTATTATATATTTTATTATATTATATCATAAATGTATGATTTTATATTTTTTAATGTAATAAATTTAATTTAAATAAAAAAATGAATGCCTAATTTTTGGATCATTAAGAATTAGGCATTCATTTTCTAGATTTTTAATTATCTAGTTAAAATAAATAAATCTTTTTTTTATTTTTATGATACAATAAATATGGTATTTAAATGTATTATTATATATTACATTTATTGTATTATATTATATTTTTAATATAATACATTTAATTTAATAAAAAAAATAAAGCCTAATTTTTGGATCATTAAGAATTTTTTTGCATTATTTCTAATACAGTATCCCTTATGACATTTTAATTTCTCATTGATTTCTTTGGCATTTTGGGTGACCTGGATGTGTTCTTTGCAGCTTTTGTGAGATTTACCCAAGCAGGTCTAATGAAAGAAACAAATAAAATTAAACCTTTCTTTCTCTCTTTTTTTCATTCAGCCCATGACACAGCGCAGACAGGAACATGAGAAGAAGCGCAGAGACATTAAAGAGCAGTGGCAGAGGTCCAAGAGAAAACTGGTAGAGATTCAGTCCACCCTGAACTAACTAAATAACTCAACTAAACCCTGCTAAATCAAGTTAAACGTGTATTTGTGTTCATCAGGCCGATGCCGAGAGTAACCTCCGTAAGGCACGTCACCTGTACGTGAGCCGCTGTGAGGAGTACGAGAGAGCTCGGACAGTGGCCAATAAGGTTGAAGAGGAACAAAGCGGAACAGGAAGTGGCTCAACCACTAAAGCTCTGGACAAGAAGAGGCGACTGGAAGAGGAAGCACGCAACAAGGTCAGCCAGCTCAAACAGGAAATGACCTAACATGAGCTAATTTCACACATTTTGTGTGGGGTGTTAATTCTGACTGTGCTTTTGTGGTCACGTGCAGAGAACCAACATTTTGATGAATAGATTAACATGACACTCTTTATCATCTCCTACATTTTATTTAAATTTTTTTCCCTGCAATCTTTCAATATAGAAATGCCTTCTTATCTGTCTTTATTTGCATAAAGAAAATTGCATTCTTTTTTTTCTTTTTTTTAGGATTATAGGATTTTTAGATTATTTTCATGACAATTGAAGACATTTTTATTGTAATGCAATAATGTTGGTATGCATAACAGTAGTGAGAGTTTGGGATATTTCTGTCATGAAAATAATGCCACAATGCAAAAAACTAAATGGATTTAAAATAGGCTTCATTTTCTTAAAGGAAGATATCATGTCATTTATTTTACTTGATTTTGGGGTGTTTTTATAATATTTATGCAACAATTTTGAGTTACAAGTACTTATGGGCTGTGGCTTTGCCGTTTTTAACTGCTCCATCCTTCAATAATAGCATTTTGCCTACAAAACAGTCAAGTAGACTAATTCATTTTCATGATATATGATGGTTTGTGTCCGCAGGCGGAGGAGGCCGAGGCGACGTATCGCACCTGCATCGCAGACGCCACGACACAGCAGCAGGAGCTGGAGGACGTGAAGGTGAACGTGCTCAAACAGATCCAAGAACTCATCAGACAGACGGACCAGATCCTGCGCGCGGTGAGAGTCATATATATATTTTTATATTTACTATATATATATATATATAAATATATATACATGTATATCAATTTAATTATTGCTTTTTATTTACTTTCTTTAATATAAATATATATAGGTGCATCTCAATAAATTAGAATGTCGTGGAAAAGTTCATTTATTTCAGTAATTCAACTCAAATTGTGAAACTCGTGTATTAAATAAATTCAATGCACACAGACTGAAGTAGTTTAAGTCTTTGGTTCTTTTAATTGTGATGATTTTGGCTCACATTTAACAAAAACCCACCAATTCACTATCTCAACAAATGAGAATATGGTGACATGCCAATCAGCTAATCAACTCAAAACACCTGCAAAGGTTTCCTGAGCCTTCAAAATGGCCTCTCAGTTTGGTTCACTAGGCTACACAATCATGGGGAAGACTGCTGATCAGACAGTTGTCCAGAAGACAATCATTGACACCCTTCACAAGGAGAGTAAGCCACAAACATTCATTGCCAAAGAAGCGGGCTGTTCACAGAGTGCTGTATCCAAGCATGTTAACAGAAAGTTGAGTGGAAGGAAAAAGTGTGGAAGAAAAAGATGCACAACCAACCGAGAAAACCGTTGGATGAAGCCTTATGAGGATTGTCAAGCAAAATCGATTCAAGAATTTGAGTGAACTTCACAAGGAATGGACTGAGGCTGGGGTCAAGGCATCAAGAGCCACCACACACAGACATATCAAGGAATTTGGCTACAGTTGTCGTATTCCTCTTGTTAAGCCACTCCTGAACCACAGACAACATCAGAGGCATCTTACCTGGGCTAAGGAGAAGAAGAACTGGACTGTTGCCCAGTGGTCCAAAGTCCTCTTTTCAGATGAGAGCAAGTTTTGTATTTCATTTGGAAACCAAGGTCCTAGAGTCTGGAGGAAGGGTGGAGAAGCTCATAGCCCAAGTTGCTTGAAGTCCAATGTTAAGTTTCCACAGTCTGTGATGATTTGGGGTGCAATGTCATCTGCTGGTGTTGGTCCATTGTGTTTTTTGAAAACCAAAGTCACTGCACCCGTTTACCAAGAAATTTTGGAGCACTTCATGCTTCCTTCTGCTGACCAGCTTTTTGAAGATGCTGATTTCATTTTCCAGCAGGATTTGGCACCTGCCCACACTGCCAAAAGCACCAAAAGTTGGTTAAATGACCATGGTGTTGGTGTGCTTGACTGGCCAGCAAACTCACCAGACCTGAACCCCATAGAGAATCTATGGGGTATTGTCAAGAGGAAAATGAGAAACAAGAGACCAAAAAATGCAGATGAGCTGAAGGCCACTGTCAAAGAAACCTGGGCTTCCATACCACCTCAGCAGTGCCACAAACTGATCACCTCCATGCCACGCCGAATTGAGGCAGTAATTAAAGCAAAAGGAGCCCCTACCAAGTATTGAGTACATGTACAGTAAATGAACATACTTTCCAGAAGGCCAACAATTCACTAAAAATGTTTTTTTATTGGTCTTATGAAGTATTCTAATTTATTGAGATAGTGAACTGGTGGGTTTTTGTTAAATGTGAGCCAAAATCATCACAATTAAAAGAACCAAAAACTTAAACTACTTCAGTCTGTGTGCATTGAATTTATTTAATACACAAGTTTCACAATTTGAGTTCAATCACTGAAATAAATGAACTTTTCCACGACATATAATTTATTGAGATGCACCTGTAT
>NW_015505635.1:831039-843130 GCF_001515645.1 Sinocyclocheilus grahami
ATAAAATATTATTTTTATATTTTATATATATATATATATATATATATATATATATATATATTAGTGGTGTCAAAATTAGCGCGTTAGTGCAGGCGATTAATGTTTTTCAGTTTAACGCGTGCTCTTCAATTGCACGAACAAAGGCGTCGGCGTCCTGTAGCCTGTGTCCTTTCATATGAAAGCGCGAAATAAACTACGTGCATGCAATGTCGTGGTCAGTTAAGTCATGAAGTTACCAAAAAGGCGATTAAAGCTGCCTTAAAACTGTGCATGCATGTAATATATTTTATATGAGTCACATTTAAGAACATGTCTCTGAAATGGTTTCAAAACTGTCCTGGAGCCCAGCACTGTCTCACTCATCTAACACACCCGATTTAACTTGTCAGCTCATTAATAGAGACTTTAAGACCTGAAGTGGGTCAGAAAAGTAAAAAGAGTTGAGAGAAAATATGATGCGTGTCAGATCTGCGTCACGTTCAGCAGCGGCAGCTCTTAAAGAAATAGCAGCCAAAATAACCTAATAACCAGCTGCTGTGATTATATAATTAATTTAATTAATAATAATTTTAATTAATTAATTTATGCATTTAGCATTTAATTTAATAATAATTTATGCACTTCAAGTGCATTCAGGCTATACATTTTTTACCAGTATGCGTGTTCCTTGGGAATCGAACCCACGCCCTTTTATACTGCTAACGCAATGCTCTACCACTGAGCCACAGGAGTTTTATTTATGTATTTTATATATTAGATAGTATATAGTATTATTATTGTTAATGTTTCATTTAATTATTTTATTATTGCTTTTTTTTCTTTTTTTTTTGTATATTTATTTATCTATTCTATATTTATTTCATATAATTATTATTGTTTTATTTCATTTATTTCAGTTATTTTTTTGCATATACTTTTTATTGTTAGAATTTATTAATATTATTATTGTGTTCCATTTAATTATTTGTATATTTATTTATTAAATATTATATATATATATATATATATAAATTTTTTTTGGATATAGAATATTCTAGGATCACTTTAGGATTTAAACATTCTTTTCATGAGTTTGTAATGAAAAAGAAAAAACATCTCTTCCCATCATTTTAATATGAAAAGTGACATAAGTAACTTCTTCCCAAAATCAGTAATCTCTTAAAGGGGTCATATGATGCGATTTCAAGTTTTCCTTTCTCTTTGGAGTGTTACAAGCTGATTGTGCATAGATAAGATCCCTAAAGAGAGAGAGAGAGAGAGAGAGGGTCACGTCACAGTGGAGTCAGCTGTCTTAACCGTGGCTTGTGTACTGCAAACACATACCAGCTTCATCACTCTCTGTCACGCGCCTCTGTTCCCTTTAGGGCTCTGTCTTTACATTTATTTTGAAAGATGAAGCTGGTGATTATGGTAAGGGGCGTTACATTTCCGACAAGTGCTTGCGGTGTTCGGCCAATCACAATGCACTGGGTCAGCTGGCCAATCAGAGCAGACTGCGCTTGTCGGAAGGAGGGACTTTGTAGAAAACGAAGCGTTTGAGAGAGGCGGGGCATAGAGGACCTACAATAATGTACAGTATTTGAAAAAGAATGTGTTTTTTGAACATTAAAGCATGTCAGCATATTCTGTTACACCAAATACACAAAATAATGATCTTTAAAAAAGTATCATATGACCCCTTTAATACTACTCAGAACATCTGGAATGGGGAATGGAGATATAATTGTGTGCTTACGGTTTTCAAGCTTGATTCAACTGGACAGAGAGATTTTGTAATTTTATGCTCCGGTTGTGTGTTTGATGCATCCTCTTGCTCTCTGTCTAGTGCACCATCTCGTACTATCAGACGATGCATGTGCAGACAGCAGCGCTGCCGGTGCATTTCCAGACGCTCTGTGAGAGCTGTAAGCTATACGATCTGGGTCAGCAGTACGCAGCATACGTCAAAAACCTGCAGCTCCGCACAGAGCTGCCTGTCCAGTACCAGTTTGAGGCGTACTCCGCATCCAGCCACCAGTAAGACGACATCCAATTAGAACACATCGTTTGCTTTAAAGATCAGTGGTCAAAGTATAATGAGAACTTAAATGCTTCAGGAATTGAATGAAATGTTGAAATAACATGGTTTTGAATTCAGAAGGAAATGGAGTTGTTGTTTTTTAATCAGGCACGTTCGGACCCGTAACAACAGTCTCTGTAATGACCAGCGGCAGAACAGCTCTGAAGCTCCGCCCACTGCAGAGGAGGCGGGGTTTGGGGAAGGAGCTATGGTTAAACAAAGACGAGGTCAAGGTCAGTTTTAATGAACAGAAATCAGCTTTTAAGGGACGAACACACAGGACATGTACTTAATTTATACATTAGAAGAGATGCTGTCAGTTTAAACGCCCCTTGTGGCTGCCTTGCAATTTTAAGTGGTCATGTGTTGTTTTTGCAGGTAGAGACCATCATCAAGCTCATAAGTCCTGGCCGTCCACCCTGAGTGACACTGACAGTGTTGGTCCGGGAAGTGGACTGGGTTCCCCGACCTCCAGCACAGGTATGAAACAAATCCAGACCAGTCTGGTATATGGTAATAAAATCGTTTTTAAAAACAATAATGTTGTGTAATGTTTCGGTCTCAGGTGATATCTCAAAACCTTCAAGGCCAGTTTCTGCAGCCACATTTTCATCCAATGAAGATTTAGAGGAGCGAGACGGTGCCATGACCCCATTTGAACAAAGTGAGTGACCGATTACAGAGAACATCTGAGAAGCAGAAACTTGAATGAATAGTTCAGCCGAAATTAAAATTTGCTAAAAATCGACTCACCCTCAAGTCATCTACATCTTGGATGTGTAGTACATAGTGATATATGTTGAGTGTGTCTGGGCGTTGGTTGTGTTTTAGGTATAAATGGAATTGAATCGGAAAACGCGGCGCCCACTGGACCTTTCAGAAACGTGGGATTGTCCAAAGCTGCAAAAACCCATCGACTGCGCAAACTGCGCACGCCATCAAAGTGCAGGGAATGTGACAGCTACGTTTATTTCCAGGGAGCAGAATGTGAGGAGGTGAGACCATTTCAGTGGATTTATATTGTTGACTGAATCATATGAAACTGTAGGTTGATACCTGCAAATCAACTGATTGTGTAAAACAAGTTTATTGTTCGATCAGATCACTGATGTACAACGTCAAGTCGCATTTATTTATATAGTGCTTTATACAATACAGATTGTTTCAAAACTGCTTCACAGAAAAAAACAATGAATTAAATTATGAAACCACTTCAGTTTCAGCTGTAAAGCAGCTCTAAAGAAGACAGTAGTGTTATTTAGCTTTATTCAGTTCAAGTTTTGTTCTCATCCGATAGTGTAACGTGTGTTTTAGTGTTTTCTGGCGTGTCATAAGAAGTGTCTGGAGTCTCTGGCCATCCAGTGCGGTCATAAGAAACTCCAGGGCCGCTTGCAGCTCTTTGGCCGTGATTTCTCTCAGGTCCTGCAGGGCGACGTGGAGGGTGTTCCCTTCATTATCAAGAAATGCATCACTGAGATCGAGAGGAGAGCACTCAAAATGAAGGTGCGAGAGGAAAGCTTTGAAAATAATCAAGCTGTTCTTCCTGCATTTTTCTATCTGATTGGTTTGAATGTTTATGTCTGATAAATGTATTGTTTTTTGCATATTCATTCTGATTGGTCAGTTTACCTCTGCTATACATGATGCCAACTTCCTAATTCTCACGCAGGCTACCAAAAAAATTCATGTAAAAGAGCAAATAAACATATTTATGCATCATATGCATGTGAGATATGCACATAAATTATTGGTTAATTGCATCACTTGCTTATATACTTTTTTTTTTTTTTCATTTTGCAGATTTGAACACTATTCCCAAAACTTTTAAGCCAGACATGAAATAATAGTCAGAAAAAAAATGTTTTTTTTAAATGGAACAGTTTATTAAACCTTTAGATAAAATATAAAAACAAATCTTTAAAAAAGTTTGCATATGCGTTTTTGTTGAGTATAATATTTGATACTGTACATCAGGCTTTTATGGCTCATATAGTCTGATATAGTGAGAATATGGAGGAGAAAACAGCTCAGTTTTATTCTGAGCATCAAACTGAGCAAAAATATGTAATTTGGTGCCGATGCTGATATTTATATGGACAAAAAGATGAAATTCTGATGCCTATAATGTAAATCAATGAGATCTTCATAACAGTATAATAGACTACTTATATACATGATATACATATCAGTCATCTCTCTATATATCTTCAATAATATGTCTTGGTAAAATGAGATTGAAACGATCCAAACATATAATGCAATGCAATCCCATGATGATTGTGAGATGAAGAAATAAACGTTCTTCATATGAGCCTGATGATCATATTTGAGACTTGCATTTGAACATGATTTTATGGAGAATCAGGTAAAGCAAAGCTGCTTCAGTACAGTAATTTTCTTCTAGAAATATGACTACAGTTATTCTGACGTTTACTTGATAAAAATCAGTAAAGATTTGACAGCAGAAAGACACGTGAAGCAGCAGCTGAAGCTGGACGTTTGTACAATTATACTGAAAGAGCTTTTACTGGATAAAAACTATAAACTATCAACTTGATGACAGAAGGCATGGAGTAGATTGTGTGCAACAGGTTTAAGTTTTCATCATGTTGATCAGTTAGAGGCATTTGCGTATCAAAGATGAGATTGAAATGATCCAAACATATAATGCAATGCAATCCCATGATGATTGTGAGATGAAGAAATAAACGTTCTTCATATGAGCCTGATGATCATATTTGAGACTTGCATTTGAACATGATTTTATGGAGAATCAAGTAAAGCAAAGCTGCTTCAGTACAGTAATTTTCTTCTAGAAATATGACTACAGTTATTCTGACGTTTACTTGATAAAAATCAGTAAAGATTTGACAGCAGAAAGACACGTGAAGCAGCAGCTGAAGCTGGACGTTTGTACAATTATACTGAAAGAGCTTTTACTGGATAAAAACTATAAACTATCAACTTGATGACAGAAGGCATGGAGTAGATTGTGTGCAACAGGTTTAAGTTTTGTAGAGACTCTGATCGTCTTCCAGCAGAACATCTTCATCTCGTCCTCTTCCTCGGTCAGCTCTCCAGACCAGAGCCAGGTCTGCACAGAAGCATATCTGATCTGATGTAGTATGCAGGTTTATACAGGAGAGTCAGCGATTGATGGGGTTTAATCACAGCACATTTCTGATCACAGCTCTCATTGTAATATATTCCTTTATTCAGGACTGTGAGACTGGAACTCATGAAGAGCCAAACAGAGCGGATCTGGAATGTGGTGAGATACATACATATTAGAAATAGAAATATTAGAATGAACAAATATGAAGTAATTTTTTAATTATTTTTAATGTGTTTGTGTTTGTAAATTAAGTGGATCTGGAATGTGGTGGGATATATTAAAGCAATAGTATAATTATAATTAATAAATATTTAAACAATATTTGTGTCTTTAGAAAATGTATTAAAATATATAAATTTTTACAAAATTATTTATTTAAATATTGATATTAACATATTTAAATATGAATATTATTTAAAAAATACTTGGGTTTTTCATGAAGAGACGAGTGGATCTAGTGATTTTTAATATTTAAAATATTAATATTATTAATTATTTTCTGTGCTTGAGTTTGTGAATTTTGGTGGGATATATTGGAAATATTATAATTAGAATGAATAAATATTTCAATAATATTTTTCTTTTTATTATTTTAAATATTATTATGTTTATTAATATGTTTTTATTTCGCTTGGGTTTGTGAAATAAGAGGATTTGGGATATGTTTAATATTTTAGATATTTTAGTATTCATACATATTAGAAAAAACTGAATAAATATTAAATAATATTAATATTAATAATAATATTATGTATCCATAGGATTGTTAATTTGTCTTGAATTATATTAGGATTAATATTGGAATTAGCAATTGAAATTTTATTTAAATGACAGATACAATTAGTAGTTTAGTAGTCATATATATTAGTTCAGATCACAAAATTTGTTGAAATATTCTGATTTTTGTATTTTTTTAAATCGTGCCGTCCTACCTTTGATCAAGTGTATGTTTGTTCCTCTGGTTCTTCAGGTCATTCCGTGGGTTCCTCTGGTTCTCAGGAGCGTTCTCTGGACTCTGACTCTGACGTGGAGGATCTGGGCAGAGGAAGCCGACCGCAGCGCCCTCCTCTGGTGAGACAGGAGAGTGAGACCAGCACTGAGGAAGACCAGATGAGTCCCAGAGTGAGTCTGGACCTGAGCGGACTGGTTCCAGAGACCATCCCAGAGCAGACGGACGGTACAGACCCGCAGGAAACCAGCGCAGAGCAGGTCTCAGATCAGTAAGACGAGATGTATTACGAATTTAAACAGGTCAATATACATTTCAACTATTAGAGATGTACAACAGGAGAACAAGTGTTATGTTTATATACATACATTCCTAAAAGTCAGATGAATAACATTAAGAATAAGGCGAACACTCAGTGACCTCTCATGCCGTTTTTTCTATAACTGAGATAAGTGTCGTTTCACATATTAGCTGATATGAACTGGATGTTGTTTATATAATGTTGGTCTCTTTCAGATTTCAGATTCAGATGATGGTGGTTATATTCCCTCAATTATAATACGTTTGCGCACTAGTCTGTATAAACCACCATTTTCATAACCTGCAACTAATTACTGTCTTTCAAAAACAAACATAAACGTCATTACTATTATTATTTAATAGGATCTCAAGGCGAGTCAGTGTGTTGTAGTTATTAAAAGTGCTTTGCTTAAAGTCTCATATTTTTCTATACATTTTTGTTCAGAAGTACGTGTCTCTTTTAGGAGCTTGTAACGTTGTATTTTACAATATTTATTATAGTTTCATCTATGCACTGGAGTTTATTGGCAAATAAGCAGAAAATGGTGTGACGGTTAAACTGGTCTAACAACAGCCAGACTGCTGGTCAGAGCTGGTTTTAACGCTTATGCAATGCATTATAAAATGTTTATGCATATTTCTATTCTAAACATTTGCTTCATTTGTAATAGTGTGTATATTTCATTACTAATGTTGTTCCAGCAGCACTGTACTGTCTTACTAAACTACATATGGTTTAAACCATGCTGGGACTGTAGCTTCATCTCAACCATGTTAACTAAAGCCTTTAACCATTTGACTTGACTGATAAATGCGTAACACCACAGAAATTAAAGACATTTGTGAGTGAATTGTATATTCTGAAACTGTATATATTTTTTAGAAAACATCTATATGCAATAAATCTGTAATTTCTACTATATTTGCGATGAATCATTTAGTTTGTGAACTTGTGTGTGCTTAGGTTTGTGAATTAATCAGATCTGTAATGTAGTGGAATATATATATTAGAAATAATATAATTAGAATGGGCATATATTTCTATCTTTATTATTTTAAATATTCATGCAATTTTTGAATTAAGAGGATCTGGAATGTAGTGATCTATAAAATAATATTATTCAATATTTATATTATATATATATATATATATATATATACACACACACACACATATGTATATATATACACACACATATACATATATATATTAGGGCTGTGCAATATATCGAAATATCGCAATATGCGTATCGCTACGGCTTGCAATATTTGGGGCCATGAACAAAAGACAAAGAGAAAATCACTCGCTGCTCTTACCTAAATAACTTTTGTAGCTTAAATAAGAATCAGTGCATATTGAATTCAAAGAGTAAATACTAAGCAGTGTTGTATTTTTCCTTTTTATTATTCAGTTCCTAAACTCACGTTAAAATGATTACACTGTTAAAATGACATTTTTATGTAATGCTCGAGTAAAACACTACCGTTCACTTTCAGAAGTTGTTGTAGGGGTGCTTTCTTATTAGAATCAGAATCAGAATGAGCTTTATTCACCACTTAAGTGTGCGCAAACACAAGGAATTTGTTGTGGTTTTACAGGAACTCTTGGTACATACATACATACAAATAACCATATATATATGACACAAGATAGTTATAGAAGTTCACAGAACTGACTCCGCAACAGCTGAGTAAAACTGTTTCATCTGAGCATGTGGCACTTTAAGCATTATCGTATCGCATATCGCGATATATATGTATACACGTACATAAATTACTATATAAATTGGGATTAAGTTTTTGCCATTAATGCATTAAAAATGCATTAAAAATAACACCGTAACAAAACCATTCATTAAACATTTATTTTTATAGAAGTTAAAGATAAATCTAAATTCATAATTGTTGCCTTCGATCATAAGAAACTCAGTCCTCCATTATAAGAAAAAAAGAAATAGACAGCAATGAAAAGCCAGTCACAAGACAAACAGAAAGCAAAACAAAACATGTGTAACTCTTGAGTTTGGCATCAAATAAAAATAAACACACTGGTCCTCACTGTTCGAGTCTGTATGTGATGTATCGTCCAGCTGTTTCACTCGGCCGGATGATCTTCACCATCTGTCAGACAGAAATCAACACCTTTATAACTAAATACTGCTCCACCACTGTGTGCTTCTCAATGCTGATATCCAGGCTTACACACTTCAGACTAAATAATCTCTCAATCCATGATC
This sequence comes from Sinocyclocheilus grahami, assembly GCF_001515645.1. Lineage (NCBI taxonomy): Eukaryota > Metazoa > Chordata > Actinopteri > Cypriniformes > Cyprinidae > Sinocyclocheilus > Sinocyclocheilus grahami. The sequence continues at coordinate 839,700 of NW_015505635.1, forward strand.
GTAAAGCACCAGATTTCAACTTCAAGTAACACAAAGAATGAGTTAATGAACGTTTTCGGACTCACCTGCCCTCGTGCCTCGGGATCTCCAGACTGAATTCTGGGTAACTGTGTCTCCTTGAGTTTACTGATTACAGTCAAGAAAAGCTGTTTTGACGTCACAGAGAGCATGCTGCCTCTTAACCCAGTTCACTATATAGTCAACAGTGAGTGAGTTTGGAGCAGAATGACCTGTTTATCTGACCAATGGCAGAGAGGAAAGGGTTTGGGAAACCTGTTTGGACAAAATCACTTTTGCTTTTCCGTTTGACGTCACTTCACACACAGCTGTTGCTATGCTATTCCTCTCTTGATGTGCTCAGGAACCAACTGAAGGACAAAGAAAACATTCATTATGAATAAATTAAAGATTTCCTGTTGAGTTTTTTTTTTCCTATGTAATAATGCATGCAAAATGTGGTAGTTTTTGTTCTTTTAACAGATTGCAATATTTGTTAAAAACAAAAAGTGGATCCCATTGCAAGAAACTAAAATAATCACATAGCAGGTAAAATATAAAAAGCCTTTATTGTAAGACAGGGCTACATGTAATAAATACATCTTTTAATTGCAATTGCAATATTTGTTAATATAACAAATCTTGATATGCGTTTAAAATAAATTTTAATATTTATATTTAAAATATATTAATAATATCTATATTATTAAGGTTTTAAACCCTATAAATGCAGCTAAGCATCCTGAAATTTAAAAGGCAGCTATATATTTTATGCATGAATACCCAGTTTGTACTGTGAAAAATTTATATGATAAATGTGTGTAAAATATCATTTGAAAAAAATAGTTTTCATTATTACATTTTTTTCTATTGTATTTTCTATATGTATTTATTTAAATGTTTTTATTATTATTAATAATTTTAATTTCTATTTTAACATGTTTTTTTTTTTTTACGTTTACTTTAAATTACATTTTAATTTTAATTAGTTAGTTATTTATTTATTAATTTATTACACTGTTTTTCTCTTCTTTCCAGACCTGTTTGAAAACCCATGATCTAAAATGTGTGAAATTTATACTAATGTTTATATTCTCTTGATTTTGTACATTTACCTTTTTAAACATATAAAGACCCCAAAAATATTATTAACATGCGTAAAATATTATTTGGAAAATGTTTAGTTTAGTTTGCGTTGTTACTTTTTTCTATCCATTACAGTACAGCACTGTTGCGTATTATTTATTTATAAATTAATTGTAATCATTTTTATTTACTTTAATCAATTTAATTAGTTTTATTATTATTTCTTTAATGTATTCATGTTTATTTATTTTAAATTATTTAATGAGACTTTTTATTTTACTTATACTTTTAATTTTAGTAAGTGTAAAGTTTTATTTTCATTAAATATATGTAGCTTATATGTATTTTAAAACGTATTACTACTACGTATTGTTACTTTTTTTTTTAAATACGTTTGGCAATTGTAATAAAATAATAATAATAATAATTTTTCAATTAATTTTATTGAGCCCAGAGACCACAGCACTCATATATTTAATAAAAATATTTATTTTTCCATGAATATAGAGTTTTTGAGAACTGAAAGATGATCTGTAAATTGTGGTGGTTTTGTGTATAAATCTTAATGTATTTTTATACTTTAATATATACGCATTGCACGTATTGATCATCTGACTTTGCATTAGTTGCATAAGCACCGTCTCTGATTGGCTGAGGCTGACAGAAGAGGCGGGGCTTTGTGCCGCACTACTATGGTTGTTTCAACGAGCGCTGAGCACCGTCTCTGATTGGCTGAGGCTGACCAAAGAGGCGTGTCTTTTCCTTGGGTGGGCGGGGTTTTGTGCCACAGCTCTATGTAGTTGTTTCGGCGAGCGCTGAGCACCGTCTCTGATTGGTTGAGGCTGACCGAAGAGGCGGGGCTTTGTGCTGCAGCACTATGTGGTTGTTTCAGCGAGCGCTGTTGATCGGGGCGCTGGGGAGCAAGAGCTTCGCTAGAGCTATGGTAAGATACCAGACAACACCTTTACCTGCTGTTTAACGCGTCTAAGAGAGTGTTAAGACTAGTTTGTGTTGTCTAACAGCTAGTTATTGTAGTTGCTGTGAGTAGGTCAAAGTCCGGCGTGTTTATTTGTGGCACCTGTGTGTCTCCGTTAATTCACTCCGATGCAGGAACATTAGCTCGTTAGCTTTAATGATGTAATCATGTCTCTGTGGGTTTCTTTATGCATTAAAATCAATTTATATTCGTTTTGTTAGTGTATGTTTATCAAAACGACTCGTTAAAGTCGGCAGGCCTGTTTTGGGTTTAGCGAATTCAATCACGTGGAAAAAAAATCCAGAATAATCAATGATAATGTCGTGATTTAGGGTTTATTATTATTGATAGAAATCAGTTACGCTATTTGGGTTTATTGTGAAGACTAACCAGTGATTTTAGTAAGAGTTATCAGTTATAAATGCATTATTTGGAGTGGATTTTATTATCAGTGGTATTCAATAATAAGTATATTATTTAGGTTGTATTAAATATCACTGCATGCTTCATGAAATACACCAGTTCTTTGTATATTAGGGTGATGCATGTTTTATTGTAATGTGTTGCAGGTGAATTTAATATGATCTAAAAGATTTGATATCTTAATGTTAGTTAGTATGCAACATAAAAATCACTCCAGATAAATTTGCAATGTGGTTATTAAAGTAAATGAATTGTTGACTATTATAAAGTGCCTCCATAGGCACAGTTTCGTTTGCCTGTCCCAAATCTGTAGTAAAATCAGTGTTGTGGAACTATTTAAAATAGAGATGATCCTGCATGTTTTAAAAACACATTCAACCATGCGCCATGTGTTCATACTGTAAATATGACTTGATTTGAGGCCTAAAAACTTCATGCTAATAAATAAACCCACACTGCATGATCTTTATATATCTGTATTTTCTGTCCATTTTTTCTTCTTCTTGTGTAATTGTTAATTTCACGCATATAAAAACCATGTCATATATAGTCTTAACTCTCAGGTAAGCTTGTAATGGATTACTCTTAAATCTGGTTATCTTTGACTAGTCTCGGCTGTAAGTGTGATGAAGCTCGTGTTTTCTGCACACAATCCCACAGACACAGGAAAATCTGCTTGGTTTAGGAGCTCTACACGTGATCGCTATATTAAGATTGTCAGTGTCATTTTAATGCAGAACTTCTTTGCTAAATCCCCTCCGTCAAGTAATATTTAGTTTCTTGTGTTTTGCATAACTTGTGTTGCATATGTAAGCAAAAAAAAATCCCACATAACTGTATCAGAGGGCAAAGATGACTTTTAATATGAGATTTCATCAGTTAAGATATTACATGAGGACGTTGTGTAATTGGTTTATAGCACATCATTGTTCTTGTGCTCCGTATCGGT
>NW_015505635.1:843140-854422 GCF_001515645.1 Sinocyclocheilus grahami
ATTATCGTATCGCATATCGCGATATATATGTATACACGTACATAAATTACTATATAAATTGGGATTAAGTTTTTGCCATTAATGCATTAAAAATGCATTAAAAATAACACCGTAACAAAACCATTCATTAAACATTTATTTTTATAGAAGTTAAAGATAAATCTAAATTCATAATTGTTGCCTTCGATCATAAGAATCTCAGTCCTCCATTATAAGAAAAAAAGAAATAGACAGCAATGAAAAGCCAGTCACTTCACAGAAAGCAAAACAAAACATGTGTAAATCTTGAGTTTGGCATCAAATAAAAATAAACACACTGGTCCTCACTGTTCGAGTCTGTATGTGATGTATCGTCCAGCTGTTTCACTCGGCCGGATGATCTTCACCATCTGTCAGACAGAAATCAACACCTTTATAACTAAATACTGCTCCACCACTGTGTGCTTCTCAATGCTGATATCCAGGCTTACACACTTCAGACTAAATAATCTCTCAATCCATGATCGTAAAGCACCAGATTTCAACTTCAAGTAACACAAAGAATGAGTTAATGAACGTTTTCGGACTCACCTGCCCTCGTGCCTCGGGATCTCCAGACTGAATTCTGGGTAACTGTGTCTCCTTGAGTTTACTGATTACAGTCAAGAAAAGCTGTTTTGACGTCACAGAGAGCATGCTGCCTCTTAACCCAGTTCACTATATAGTCAACAGTGAGTGAGTTTGGAGCAGAATGACCTGTTTATCTGACCAATGGCAGAGAGGAAAGGGTTTGGGAAACCTGTTTGGACAAAATCACTTTTGCTTTTCCGTTTGACGTCACTTCACACACAGCTGTTGCTATGCTATTCCTCTCTTGATGTGCTCAGGAACCAACTGAAGGACAAAGAAAACATTCATTATGAATAAATTAAAGATTTCCTGTTGAGTTTTTTTTTTCCTATGTAATAATGCATGCAAAATGTGGTAGTTTTTGTTCTTTTAACAGATTGCAATATTTGTTAAAAACAAAAAGTGGATCCCATTGCAAGAAACTAAAATAATCACATAGCAGGTAAAATATAAAAAGCCTTTATTGTAAGACAGGGCTACATGTAATAAATACATCTTTTAATTGCAATTGCAATATTTGTTAATATAACAAATCTTGATATGCGTTTAAAATAAATTTTAATATTTATATTTAAAATATATTAATAATATCTATATTATTAAGGTTTTAAACCCTATAAATGCAGCTAAGCATCCTGAAATTTAAAAGGCAGCTATATATTTTATGCATGAATACCCAGTTTGTACTGTGAAAAATTTATATGATAAATGTGTGTAAAATATCATTTGAAAAAAATAGTTTTCATTATTACATTTTTTTCTATTGTATTTTCTATATGTATTTATTTAAATGTTTTTATTATTATTAATAATTTTAATTTCTATTTTAACATGTTTTTTTTTTTTTACGTTTACTTTAAATTACATTTTAATTTTAATTAGTTAGTTATTTATTTATTAATTTATTACACTGTTTTTCTCTTCTTTCCAGACCTGTTTGAAAACCCATGATCTAAAATGTGTGAAATTTATACTAATGTTTATATTCTCTTGATTTTGTACATTTACCTTTTTAAACATATAAAGACCCCAAAAATATTATTAACATGCGTAAAATATTATTTGGAAAATGTTTAGTTTAGTTTGCGTTGTTACTTTTTTCTATCCATTACAGTACAGCACTGTTGCGTATTATTTATTTATAAATTAATTGTAATCATTTTTATTTACTTTAATCAATTTAATTAGTTTTATTATTATTTCTTTAATGTATTCATGTTTATTTATTTTAAATTATTTAATGAGACTTTTTATTTTACTTATACTTTTAATTTTAGTAAGTGTAAAGTTTTATTTTCATTAAATATATGTAGCTTATATGTATTTTAAAACGTATTACTACTACGTATTGTTACTTTTTTTTTTAAATACGTTTGGCAATTGTAATAAAATAATAATAATAATAATTTTTCAATTAATTTTATTGAGCCCAGAGACCACAGCACTCATATATTTAATAAAAATATTTATTTTTCCATGAATATAGAGTTTTTGAGAACTGAAAGATGATCTGTAAATTGTGGTGGTTTTGTGTATAAATCTTAATGTATTTTTATACTTTAATATATACGCATTGCACGTATTGATCATCTGACTTTGCATTAGTTGCATAAGCACCGTCTCTGATTGGCTGAGGCTGACAGAAGAGGCGGGGCTTTGTGCCGCACTACTATGGTTGTTTCAACGAGCGCTGAGCACCGTCTCTGATTGGCTGAGGCTGACCAAAGAGGCGTGTCTTTTCCTTGGGTGGGCGGGGTTTTGTGCCACAGCTCTATGTAGTTGTTTCGGCGAGCGCTGAGCACCGTCTCTGATTGGTTGAGGCTGACCGAAGAGGCGGGGCTTTGTGCTGCAGCACTATGTGGTTGTTTCAGCGAGCGCTGTTGATCGGGGCGCTGGGGAGCAAGAGCTTCGCTAGAGCTATGGTAAGATACCAGACAACACCTTTACCTGCTGTTTAACGCGTCTAAGAGAGTGTTAAGACTAGTTTGTGTTGTCTAACAGCTAGTTATTGTAGTTGCTGTGAGTAGGTCAAAGTCCGGCGTGTTTATTTGTGGCACCTGTGTGTCTCCGTTAATTCACTCCGATGCAGGAACATTAGCTCGTTAGCTTTAATGATGTAATCATGTCTCTGTGGGTTTCTTTATGCATTAAAATCAATTTATATTCGTTTTGTTAGTGTATGTTTATCAAAACGACTCGTTAAAGTCGGCAGGCCTGTTTTGGGTTTAGCGAATTCAATCACGTGGAAAAAAAATCCAGAATAATCAATGATAATGTCGTGATTTAGGGTTTATTATTATTGATAGAAATCAGTTACGCTATTTGGGTTTATTGTGAAGACTAACCAGTGATTTTAGTAAGAGTTATCAGTTATAAATGCATTATTTGGAGTGGATTTTATTATCAGTGGTATTCAATAATAAGTATATTATTTAGGTTGTATTAAATATCACTGCATGCTTCATGAAATACACCAGTTCTTTGTATATTAGGGTGATGCATGTTTTATTGTAATGTGTTGCAGGTGAATTTAATATGATCTAAAAGATTTGATATCTTAATGTTAGTTAGTATGCAACATAAAAATCACTCCAGATAAATTTGCAATGTGGTTATTAAAGTAAATGAATTGTTGACTATTATAAAGTGCCTCCATAGGCACAGTTTCGTTTGCCTGTCCCAAATCTGTAGTAAAATCAGTGTTGTGGAACTATTTAAAATAGAGATGATCCTGCATGTTTTAAAAACACATTCAACCATGCGCCATGTGTTCATACTGTAAATATGACTTGATTTGAGGCCTAAAAACTTCATGCTAATAAATAAACCCACACTGCATGATCTTTATATATCTGTATTTTCTGTCCATTTTTTCTTCTTCTTGTGTAATTGTTAATTTCACGCATATAAAAACCATGTCATATATAGTCTTAACTCTCAGGTAAGCTTGTAATGGATTACTCTTAAATCTGGTTATCTTTGACTAGTCTCGGCTGTAAGTGTGATGAAGCCCGTGTTTTCTGCACACAATCCCACAGACACAGGAAAATCTGCTTGGTTTAGGAGCTCTACACGTGATCGCTATATTAAGATTGTCAGTGTTATTTTAATGCAGAACTTCTTTGCTAAATCCCCTCCGTCAAGTAATATTTAGTTTCTTGTGTTTTGCATAACTTGTTGCATATGTAAGCAAAAAAAAATCCCACATAACTGTATCAGAGGGCAAAGATGACTTTTAATATGAGATTTCATCAGTTAAGATATTACATGAGGACGTTGCGTAATTGGTTTATAGCACATCATTGTTCTTGTGCTCCGTATCGGTTTGATGGGATTGGCAGACACTCATCACGCCCTGTGACCTTTGACCTCTCTCTGTTTATCGCAGTGTGCCCAAGCCAACGACTGGCAGTCGGCCAAATCCATATACGAGTTCTCAGCCAAAGACATCGATGGAAATGAAGTGTCTCTGGAGAAATACAGGTCAACAGATGAGTACATATAGAAACTTTGACTCAAGCATCTGTATTAATGCTCATATTTGGGGTTGGTGATCTGAACAAAGCCCTAATATGAAGTATTAAACAAACTTGTTTGTTTAAATTTTTTTTCTTAAGTCGTCTGTTTCTTGAAAATCTGCTGAAAATGTACTCAAACTCAGGCCATCCAAGATGAAGATGAGTGATTTCTTCCATCAGATTTCAGGGCTCTAGACAATTCTTTGAGAATATGCGAGTTAAAATTTAATGTGGTCGCATTTGTGAAGAAGGAAGATTTGGTTTCAAGCTAAAGTAAATAAAAGACCGCTGCTTAAACCAGAGAAGATGAACATGTTGGCAGGGCCGGAGTGGGACTCATTTTCAGCCTTAGACCGGCCCACTTTTAATTCATGACTGACTATATTAAAATAATGTAATTAAAACCTCAGTATATGTGACCCTGGACCACAAAACCAGTCTTAAGTGTCAATGTTTCGAAATTGAGATTAATACATCATCTGAAAGCTGAATAAATAAGCTTTCCATTGATGTATGGTTTGTTAGGATCGGACAATATTTGGCTGAGATACAACTATTTGAAAATCTGGAATCTGAGGGTGCAAAAAAATCTAAATATTGAGAAAATCATCTTTAAAGTTGTCCAAATGAAGTTCTTAGCAATGCATATTACTAATCAAAAATTAAGTTTTGATATATTTACGGTAGGATATTTACTAAATATCTTCATGGAACATGATCTTTACTTAATATCCTGATGATTTTTGGCATAAAAGAAAAATGTATAATTGTGACCCATACAATGTATTGTTGGCTATTGCTACAAATATCCCCCAGCGACTTAACACTGCTTTTGTGCTGCAGGGACACATATGAGTCTGCAATAGTGCACTGTTCTCTACAGCCTTGTAATTCACTTTTTCTAGAGATTTCGTTTTGATGTAAAAATCTTAACTTTAGAAATGGAAAATAAGGGACAATTGTTTTTTTTGTTTTTTAAAGGAAAAGCGACAGAATAAGGGACACTCAGAATATTTGTACTGTACCATAATGTATGTCTGCCTGCAGTTAAAAAGTTCCCAGAAAAAAATCACATTTGTTTTGCTATTTATGTACAATTATTCTAAAAATACTTTTAATTTCATACAAAAAACGTCATCGGCCTGAGTAAATTGTACCGTTATAGAACGTGACTGCACAAGTAGTGTAGTAATTTAGGTGAAAATACTGTGAAATTACATATATGCATACAATTGGCATGAAATTTGAAAGCATAACAACTGAACGTCTATGAAACGTCAGTCAATGCAGCATTTTTTTTAACAATGGCACTTACATTTTTTAACTAAACTTTTATTGCAACCATAGCCTATGGATGAATGAAAATGTGCCGATTAGCCAATCCGGGCCTGCATGTTCGTATTCTTGTGAAAGAAAAAAAACATGCAAGTCCTGTCACCGACAGCCAGTTTAGTTTTACTGTTCTTTTTGTTTTGAAAAGCTTGTTATCTTTGCTGTTTACCTCACGTTACGCTATGGAGGCTTGCTTTCTTTCTCAGTGATTGCTAAACGTTCTGTAATTTATTAGTCGGTATATAATACAGCATGTGGTGTATGCCATGCCTCGTCTTATTAGTTTTTGTTAATAAACGTTATGTAAGCTGTAGCCTACTGTTTTATTGTTGTTGTGCTTTTTAATTAAGAATAACAGTGAATCCATCTTTTGTTGTGGTCTTAAAAAGTGAAAGGCATATAGATACAAGCAAAACAGACAATTATCTTTTCTTCTAAAATGTGACACCAAGATGGCGAAAGTGAAAGCGCACGATCGTTTATAACGTAGCACAAGAGAAGTTCCCGTTCACAAAATTTGAATGACAAATAATGATGATGAAAATGAACGGGTTGAAAGTTGAGCACTTTGGTTACTATATACCTATGATAAAAGTTTGTCAGCATGCATTGATTAATCTCATGTTGTAGCAAAAAATATTTGCGACCTAATTATGTGCTCGTGAGACCAACTGAGAAAGTTAGTCGCAAATGAATGAGTCTAGAGCCCTGGATTTGAACAAATGTAGCATTGCATCAGTGTCTCAGCAATGGATGCTCTGCAGTGAATGGGTGCCGTCAGAATGAGAGTCTAAACAGCTGATAAAAACATCACAATAATCCACAGGTAATCCAGTCCATCAGTTAACATCTGGAGAAGACAAAAGCTTAAACAAATTAATCATTAAGGTGTTTTTAACTAAAATATGAAATTAGTTCATAATCCATAATAACGCTTCCTCCAGTGAAAAAGTGTTCTGGTCTGAATCAGGAGAGAAATCTGCACAAAACAGCTCTAAACAAATATGTGGCTGGATTTTGATGTGAGAGACAACAGGAGATGCACTTTTTCACTGGAGGAAGCGTTATTATGCATTATGGACTCTTATTTAAAGGGTTAGTTCACCCAAAAATTAGCTTGTGTTTTACTCACCCCCCGAGGCATCCTAGGTGTAAATGACTTTCTTCTTTCAGACGAATCCAGTCGGAGTTATATTAAAAATTGTCTTTGATCTTTCAAACATCTTTGATGTTTAATGGCACTCAGCGGGTGTTGCATTGCTTCAGTCCAAAAGAAGTTAAATAAAAAGCGCCCATCCATAAAAAAAAAGTGTCTCACACGGCTCCGGGGGGTGAACAAAGGCCTTCTGTGGCGAATCAATGCGTTTTTGTAAGAAAAATATCCATATTCAAAACGTCATAATCACTTTAATCTAGCTTGCGCTCAGTTGTACACAGAAGCAGTTCCGGGCGGATGACGTATGAGTTCAGTGCTGCGCCGGTGAGTCTCGTGAAAACCAACGTTTGTTTACAGGAGCAAAGGAAGCAAAGTTTCCTTACTTTAGCAAAGGAAAACCAGTCTCCTCTTGGCTTATATCAAAATCCTCCGACGTTCTTCTTTACAAATCCTCATTTAGTACTTCTAATTAGTGACCGCTGTTTTGTTTTGATCTCTCCGCTGCGTTTCCGCGTGCGTCACTTCTGAGCAGCGCATGCGCAGCGCTGAACTCATACGTCATCCGCCCGGAACTGCTTCCCGTTACAACAGTGAGCGCAAGCTAGATTAAAGTGATTATTACGTTTTGAATATCGATATTTTTCTTACAAAAACGCATCGATTCGTGTGAGACGGGTTTTTATGGATGGGCACTTTTTATTTAAGTTCTTTTGGACTGATGCATGCAACACCCGCTGAGTGCCATTAAATGGCTTGAAAGATCAAAAAAAATTTTTTATATAACTCCGACTGGATTGGTCTGAAAGAAGAAAGTCATATACACCTAGGATGCCTCTGGGGTGAGTAAAACACAAGCTAATTTTCATTTTTGGTTGAACTAACCCTTTAAGTTAAAAACGTCTTGATGGATTTGTTGATGTTTTTATCAGCTGTTTGGACTCTCATTCTGACGGCACCCATTCACTGCAGAGCATCCATTGGTGAGCAAGTGATGGAATGCTACATTTCTCCAAATCTGATGAAGAAACAAACTCATCCTAATCTTGGATGGCCTGACAGTGAGCACATTTCCAGCAGATTTCCATTTTTGGCTGAACAGTTCACAGCTGTCCTCACCCACATTATACTCCTAATGCTCATTCTTCATTGTGCATGCAGTTATTTTTAGTCTTTGGCCGAGTGTAATCTTGCTCTGTGAATCTGGGTCGTGGTGTCTGAAGTGTGTTTGTGTGTGTTTCAGGGGTTATGTGTGCATCATCACTAACGTAGCCTCTAAATGAGGTAAGACTCCTGTAAACTACACTCAGTTTGCGGCAATGCACGCCACGTACGCTGAGAAAGGTTTACGCATCCTGGGCTTCCCCTGCAACCAGTTTGGAAAGCAGGTATGTACAGGAATAAAATGCCAGTTTGTAGTGCATTATATACTTTATTCTGTGTACTGAATAGTACACTATGCAGTATTTTAAAGAGTGATATTGTATGATATAGTGACTCCACATGACCTGATTACGTTGCATGTTTAATCCAGTGAGTGGTGTTCAGTTTGCATCTCTGAGTGATTTTATTTTTGCTTTTTGTTCCAGTTTTGTGTAAAAATTGTTAATGAGTCAAGAGAGTAAATATTGAAATCTTTAATATTGCTTCAGGTTCATTTGCAATTTAAGCATGTTGCATTATGGGATGCTGTATTCCATGCATACAGAAAATGAGCATTCTATGCAATGCATACTTGCTGCAGAAGAAGGAAGACTTAGCAGTGGCGTTATATTGTGAATGAAAACACTTTCAGTCCTGAACATTTGTTTTTTTTAACGAAATGTAGCAGACTGTAAGAGCGTTTGCTGTCAGGACTGTAAGTAGGTCACACGAGTGAAGCTGTACGTGGATTATTTTGTGTTTTGGGGTGAGATTTAATCTTACAAGAGATACAAAATTCATTTATTTGCATTATCATTCTTCATTTTAATTTGTTTTTTTTTTTTATTTAATGTGTATTATATATATATATATATATATATATATATATGCACACACACACACAGTGTATGTACACTACCGGTAAAAAGTTTGGGATCAGAATGATTTTTAATGTTTTTTACAGGAGTTTCTTCTGCTCATCATTTTGCAAGATTACTGTTTTTTGCTGTATTTTTGATCAGATAAATGCAGCCTTGATGAGCAGAAGAGACTTCTTTAAAAACAATAAAAGTCTTACTGATCCCAAACTTTTGAACGGTAGTGTGTGTGTATATGTATGTATGTGTGTGCATTTATTTATTTAATGTGTGTTTGTGTATTTATTTATTCATTTAATTTTATTTCAATTACATGTTCAATTACATCTTTATTTAATTTAAATGTTTTTAATAGTTTTAGTTTACAGACAAATGTATTTTACTTAAGAAATGAATGTGCAAAACACTGTGTGCTGTTAGAGTTCTTAATATTACAGTGTTCTTCAAACATTCTGATTTAAGTTCAAAGAAAATCTCCCTCTGACTCTCACAGAATGTGTTTTACAGGAGCCTGGAACAGAGGCGGAGATCAAGGAGTTTGCCAAAGGCTACAACGCAGAGTTTGAGCTCTTCAGTAAGATCGAGGTGAACGGCGACGGAGCTCATCCGCTCTGGAAGTGGATGAAGGAGCAGCCCAAAGGCAGAGGAACTCTGGGAAAGTGAGTCTGACTGGTTTGTTTATTCTTAGTTGTCACTTACTCTCTTATGCAAATTTGCAGAAATATCTTTTTTTACGATGAAGGGCTGTGTAATTCTTTAATATATGGAATCTGACATTTTTACTGAAGATGTATTGTCTTTTTAAATTGATGAACTTACTCTGTAATGCACTGATCATTTGGCATGCAACTGTTTTTATTTCCGCAGCAACATCAAGTGGAATTTCACTAAGGTAACACTGCTTATTTAAATAGTTGTATGTTAATAGATGGTATTTATTCTCTGATTCTCTGACCTCATAACTGTTGTTTTTATCATAGTTCCTCATTGACAGAGAAGGTCAGGTTGTGAAGAGGTACGGACCGATGGACGATCCAAGCGTAAGTCAAGAAAAAAATAATTTCACCCAAAAATAACATTGTGTCGTCATTTAATCACACTAATGTCATTCCAAGTCATATAGGTTTGAAGCGGCATAAGGGTGAATAAATAGTCCATCTGAGAAAAATTTACTTCAGAAAATAATGTTTGTTTAAATGTTTTACATTTTATTAGGTATAATTACATTTATTTTATTAAATATATATTTGTTTTAAATTATGGATTTATAACATATAATTATAATATACATATGAATTTATTAAAATTTAAATAAATTTGTTTAATGTGTCTGTTTAAAAGATTAGAAATGCATAACATTTTTAAATTCATTGCATTTGTATTTGTTTTAAATTTTATAAAACAAATTTTGTAGATCTATAAAATTAAACCACTATTGATTTTATTAAATGAATTTGTTTGTTTTAAATTTTATAAAAAATTTAAATATTTTTCTATTTATAAAAAATGAAGCTACATTTATGAAATGTATTTGAATTTTTTAATTTTATAAAATTGTATAACATTTTGATATTTATAAAAATTAAATTAACTATTACATTTATTTTATTCATTTTATTAAATGCATAATAATTAAAGATTAAATAAAAAAAGTTTTTTGTCCCATCAGGTTGTTGAAAAGGATCTTCCCAAGTACCTGTAGCCATTTGGATCAGACCCGATCTCCGTCCCATGTGTTTGTAGATGTGCGTCTCCTCTCTGGTCCATGGCTGGATGTTGGCAGGGTGAAGCCCAGATGTGTGACGGCCGTTCCTCAAGCCTGTGCTCAGGTGGGGACGGCCTGATGTCCTCCGGCGTGCAAATTCTCTGGGAAACCCCTGCGATGTCCAGCCGCTGAGCAGAGAGGAGCTGAACTGCACTGAAATCACTGGTGTATCTGAAGAAGCTTTACTAATGAACAGCTGTAATGATTAAAGAGTAGCGTCAGAACTTCCTGTGTGGCTGCCTCTTTTACAAAGTATGAATGCTTTCCTTTACTAGACTGAGTGATGTTTAGAGATTGAGATTAAATCAGGTCATATATGGGAGTGCAGGTAAATTGGGCTGCTTTTTGATCGTCATATTCATGTTGAAATGTGGCCCAATCCACATGAATAATTCATAATAGCACTATTAGTCAGATGTAGTAGTTTTTTCAGTAAATGTTTTATTGTAGTTATTAAAATTATGTAATTATATTATTATTATTATTATTTAATTTTATATTAGTATTATTTGATCAATTATTCATTACCTCCCTTGCGAATTCCATTTCGAGAAACCCTGAAATAACTTAATAAATCAAATTAAATTTATTTAAATTAACGAAGTGGAGTCATGACTGCTAAAAATCAGCATTAAATACGAAAATGGCTGTAATGTAAAAGACTTGATGACATAAATGCATTTTACATTAAAAATGATTTGGATGGCTGATGGCAAATAATGAGATAAAAGAAGGAAATGCACTTTTTTCCCTTTTAATTTTTAATATTTGGGATATTTTGTTGCCATTTTTGCCTAGTTATGTTAGTATAATTTATAACAGTTTTTTGTGTGAGAGTGTGTGTGTGTGTGTGTGTGAGAGAGAGAGTGCGTGTGTGTGTGTGT
>NW_015505635.1:854456-857289 GCF_001515645.1 Sinocyclocheilus grahami
TGTGTGTGTGTGTGAGAGAGAGAGAGAGAGAGTGTGTGTGTGTGTGTGTGTGTGGGATAGGGAGAGTGGGTGGGTGTGTGAGAGAGAGAGTGGGTGTGTGTGTGTGAGAGAGAGAGTGCGTGCGTGTGTGTGAGAGAGTGTGTGCGTGTGTGTGAGAGAGTGCGTGTGTGTGTGTGAGAGGGAGAGAGAGTGCGTGTGTGTGTGTGAGAGAGAGAGAGAGTGCGTGTGTGTGTGAGAGAGAGAGTGCGTGCGTGTGTGTGAGAGAGAGAGAGAGTGCGTGTGTGTGTGAGAGAGAGAGTGCGTGCGTGTGTGTGAGAGAGAGAGAGAGTGCGTGTGTGTGTGAGAGAGAGAGTGCGTGCGTGTGTGTGAGAGAGAGAGAGAGTGCGTGTGTGTGTGAGAGAGAGAGTGCGTGCGTGTGTGTGAGAGAGAGAGAGAGTGCGTGTGTGTGTGAGAGAGAGAGTGCGTGCGTGTGTGTGAGAGAGAGAGAGAGTGCGTGTGTGTGTGAGAGAGAGAGTGCGTGCGTGTGTGTGAGAGAGAGAGAGAGTGCGTGTGTGTGTGAGAGAGAGAGTGCGTGCGTGTGTGTGAGAGAGAGAGAGAGTGCGTGTGTGTGTGAGAGAGAGAGTGCGTGCGTGTGTGTGAGAGAGAGAGAGAGTGCGTGTGTGTGTGAGAGAGAGAGTGCGTGCGTGTGTGTGAGAGAGAGAGAGAGTGCGTGTGTGTGTGAGAGAGAGAGTGCGTGCGTGTGTGTGAGAGAGAGAGAGAGTGCGTGTGTGTGTGAGAGAGAGAGTGCGTGCGTGTGTGTGAGAGAGAGAGAGAGTGCGTGTGTGTGTGTGAGAGAGTGCGTGTGTGTGTGAGAGTGCGTGTGTGAGAGAGTGCGAGTGCGTGTGTGAGAGAGTGCGTGTGTGAGAGAGTGTGTGTGTTTGTGAGAGAGTGTGTGTGTTTGTGAGAGAGTGCGTGTGTGTGTGAGAGTGCGTGTGTGAGAGAGTGCGAGTGTGTGTGTGTGAGAGAGTGCGAGTGCGTGTGTGAGAGAGTGCGAGTATGAGAGAGTGTGTGTGTGAGAGTGCGAGTATGAGAGAGTGTGAGAGAGTGTGTGTGAGAGTGAGTGAGTGAGTGTGAGAGAGAGAGAGAGAGTGAGCTATCAGATTGCATGGATTTATTCGTCTATATATATATGAGTAAAGTTTGTTATGCGTATAATATAGAAGAGGATTATTAATCTGTAACATTTTGCTTTCCGTTTAACATTTTGGGGTCCTGACAAACCTGACTATGCGTGTAATATATAAGTATATCATCATATCCAGTAGATGCGTGAGATGTTTCATATCTCTGATGGTTTGTTGAGATTGTAGCGCATCGGTCACACACCTGAGAAACGGATCTGAATGCTCCAGAGGAGAGCATTTGTCTTCCTGATGCTCTTCTGTTATCTGGAGGCGCTCTGAAATCGAGGAGCATTCGATCTGAACATGTCCCTCTAGATGGATCTCCAGCTCTCTAATGAGCGTCCCGTTATGAATGGAGCACCGGCGCACCTTTATAACGCTGCGGGCCTGTGTTTGTACTCGCACTCGGGACGGAGGAAGGGAAATATTGTCCATCTCACACTAATGTTCCTGTGCCGTCCGCTTTATAACCGAGAGACAGAAGCACTTTAGTGTTTGATGGAATATTTCAGCGGGAAGACGAATGTCCGGGATGGGACGGGACGCACTAAATTGGAAAGAGAATAGATTGAGTCTGAGACGGAAAGTGCTGCGGTATGTTTGTGTGTGTGAGTGTGAGTGTGAGTGTGAGTGTGAGTGTGTGTGTGTGTGTGTGTGTGTGTGTGAGAGAGTGCGTGTGAGAGAGTGCGTGTGCGTGCGTGTGTGAGAGAGTGCGTGTGTGAGAGAGAGTGCGTGCGTGTGTGTGAGTGCGTGCGTGCGTGTGAGAGAGTGCGTGTGCGTGCGTGTGTGAGAGAGAGTGCGTGAGAGTGTGTGTGTGAGAGTGTGTGTGTGAGAGTGTGTGTGTGAGAGTGTGTGTGTGAGAGTGCGTGTGTGTGTGTGCGTGTGTGAGAGAGTGCGTGTGTGAGAGAGTGCGTGTGTGAGTGCGTGTGCGTGTGAGAGCGCGAGAGAGTGTGTGCGCGAGAGAGTGTGTGCGCGAGAGAGTGTGTGCGCGTGAGAGTGCGCGTGAGAGAGTGCGAGAGCGTGTGAGTGCGTGTGCGTGCGTGTGAGTGCGTGTGCGTGCGTGTGAGAGTGCGTGCGTGTGAGAGTGCGTGCGTGTGAGAGAGTGCGTGCGTGAGAGAGTGCGTGCGTGAGAGAGTGCGTGCGCGAGAGTGCGTGTGCGTACGTGTGTGAGAGAGTGCGTGTGCGTGCGTGTGTGAGAGAGTGCGTGTGCGTGCGTGTGTGAGAGAGTGCGTGTGCGTGCGTGTGTGAGAGAGTGCGTGTGCGTGTGTGAGAGACAAAGAGTGTGCGTGTGTGAGAGAGCGTGTGTGAGAGTGCGTGTGAGAGAGTGCGCGTGCGTGCGTGTGAGTGCGTGTGCGTGAGAGAGTGCGTGTGCGAGTGCGTGTGTGAGAGTGCGTGTGCGTGTGTGAGAGTGCGTGTGCGTGTGTGAGAGTGCGTGTGCGTGTGTGAGAGTGTGCGTGTGTGAGAGAGTGCGTGTGTGGTGAGAGAGTGCGTGTGCGTGTGCGTGTGTGAGAGTGCGTGTGCGTGTGTGAGAGTGCGTGTGCGTGTGTGAGAGTGTGCGTGTGTGAGAGAGTGCGTGTGTGTGAGACAGAGTGCGTGTGTGAGAGACAGAGTGCGTGTGTGAGAGAGTGCGTGTGTGAGAGAGTGCGTGTGTGAGAGAGTGCGTGTGTGAG
>NW_015505635.1:857311-857829 GCF_001515645.1 Sinocyclocheilus grahami
TGTGTGTGTGTGAGAGAGTGCGTGTGTGTGAGAGAGTGCGTGTGTGTGTGTGTGTGAGATAGAGAGTGCGTGTGTGTGAGACAGAGAGTGCGTGTGTGTGAGACAGAGAGTGCGTGTGTGAGACAGAGAGTGCGTGTGTGAGAGTGCGTGTGTGTGTGAGAGTGCGTGTGTGTGAGAGTGTGCGTGTGTGTGAGAGTGCGCGTGTGTGTGAGAGTGCGCGTGTGTGTGAGAGAGTGCGCGTGTGTGTGTGAGAGAGTGCGCGTGTGTGTGAGAGAGAGAGCGCGTGTGTGTGAGAGAGTGCGCGTGTGTGTGAGTGAGAGTGTGAGTGTGCGTGTGTGAGACAGAGCGCGTGTGTGTGTGAGACAGAGTGCGTGTGTGTGTGAGACGGAGAGTGCGTGTGTGTGTGAGACGGAGAGTGCGTGTGTGTGTGTGTGAGACAGAGAGTGCGTGTGTGTGTGTGTGTGTGAGAGAGAGAGTGCGTGTGTGTGTGAGAGAGAGAGAGAGTGTGTGTGTGTGTG
>NW_015505635.1:858028-866386 GCF_001515645.1 Sinocyclocheilus grahami
TGTGTGAGAGAGAGAGTGCGTGTGTGTGTGAGAGCGAGAGAGAGAGAGAGAGTGTGTGTGTGTGTGTGTGTGAGAGAGAGAGAGAGAGAGAGTGAGTGTGTGTGTGTATGTATGGTGTTTCAAGTGTATTGTAGTTTGAGGGTCACCCGGTAGAGAGCGGTTTTTTCCCATTTAAAAACTGCAGTGTTTTCCTTTTTTTTAATGGTAAATTTGTCCTCACTATTTAATTAAATGGAAATTTGGAGGCTTTTATAGTGCTTTAAACTTAAATAATATTTAAATGAAATGCCAGCATATGTACATTCCTCCGTGGCTGACGTCATTGTGCAAGGCGATGCTCGTGTGACGTCACTGCTGCGCGGACCCAGATCATGACGCGCTCCGTGTTTGCTTGCTCTGGTTCGCGTTGACGCTCCGCGGCTCGCTTGATCCGGATCCGATGGAGGGAGCCGCGGCCGGAGGATGCGCGGCGGAGGACGCGGACTCGCTGATGGATGCTGCAGATCTCGGTATGCGGGGCTCTTTTACATTCCGGCTTCTGTTGCACAGCGATTTAATGCATATTAATGCGTTTCCATACAAACATGCTAGGTTTAAAATTGTTATTGTATAATACAGTCATGTTGGAAGTAGCTGACAGTAGCAAGGTTATGAATATGTTAATCGAACAGTATCATGGTATTCACACTTCATACAATCTGCCAGAGCACTATTTTGATTCTAGGTGTTATAATGTTTAGATTGTTTATGTAAACATGTAAATTGCATTGCTGTAGGAACATAGCATGGAAATACATCATTTTACCATGGCATAAGACAATCAGTACCTTAGTATATTAAAATACCATGGTTTTGTCATCAGATCTCATCACTGAATCATAATACTGCTACACTACATTTTTTAAGTGACATAAGATTTGTGTTTATATATATATATAATTTTTGTGTGTGTGTAAATAGATAAATCCATGTATTTTACCCAAAACCATGGTATTCTTTACCATGGCAATCTTCAAAGTACTACAGGACATGAATATCAGATTTATTAATATCAGAATCAGAATGAACATTTGTTAGACCAAGACAGAAAATAAATGATTTTGATATATTTTGAATTTTATATTGTTTATATAGGCTATGTATATATGTAATTGTATATATTGTATATAATTATATATATACATATATGTATTTATATTATATGTGTGTGTGTGTGTGTGTGTGTGTGTGTGTGAGAGAGTGCGTGTGAGTGTATAATTTTATATATATATTGTATATAATTATATATATATACACATTTATTCTGTATACATTATTCATCTTCTGTTCATTTTAATGTAGATGCACTTCATGATAATGATATTGTTCCTCATTATTATTAAAGATTATTTTATAAAATATAAGATGTTTATTTGTACAGATCGTAGTGTATAGATGCAGTGTGTGTTTATCTAGGGGACGTGTGTGTTAACATCATGTGAGTGTCAGTCCGAGTGTGTCCTTCAAATGCAAACTCAAAGTCCGTCTGAGTAATACTGCTCTGAAGTGTCTCGCTGAGCTGGACAGTGTTTCCTTGTGTTGACAGCTGTTCCTGTAGAATATCCTGTTGAGAACACACAGACAGGGGTCTCTTTCAGGTCCTGTGGGCATGATTTTAGCTGCTCGGCTGCTAATCCTGTTTTTTAGCCACGGTCTTCCGCACTCGGCGTTCCTGTTCATCACGGATTCAGAGCGTGTGCCACCGTCACATGACCGTCTCTTCTGTCTGTTGATGTTCAGTATTACTGTAGTGCTGACACAGTGTAGGGAGCTTACAGTTTGATATTCCTGCTGCAGCTCTGATGAGAAGATGATGAGACTTAATGCAGGTCTCGGTTATGCTTCGTTCAAATTTGAACATTGTATCAGATGTTTCTGCTGTGAACAGAACAGCTGTGATATGCATATGGAGAGCAGTTCTGATTATTCAGTGAGAAATCATTGAGTTCATGTTGAGATCTCTGACTTTTCATTGCAGACTTCAGTGTCTCATTGTTGAGATCTCTTCTGAAATACTAGAGGAGACTCATGTGAGGATGTTCTCACAAAAAAAAAACTATGAAGTGCAGAATGCAGCCTTTTTTCTCCATCTGACCTCTTTGCTGTCTCTGAGAAATAAGTGAGACGGATATATAGGGGGGAAAACTTCAATCTGAACTCAAGCATTTCTCATCAGAGTTAATAAAATGATCAGGGTGTTTAAGAGAAACATCTGAAAGTTTGTACTTGAGACTTGAATTAAAAACTCGTTTATGTCTCCTGAGCTTTGAACGTTCAACGTATGAGCAATGCAATGTAATAAAATCCTCTGGGTTCTGGCAAATCTCAAACTCTAGAGGAGACATACACGAGAGTACGGAGGTCTTTTTCTAAGCAGAAACATCTGAGAAGTAAGATCCTCTAGTTTGATCGGGCAAATCTAGAGGAGAAGCATCTGAGAAGCAGTAGACTTCAGCAATAGTTTCCATTAGCTCTCCATTTCATTTCATTCCTCTTAAGAAGAAATGCTGCCAAGTGAGTGATTCTCTATTAGAAATGTGATCCCGTTTGTTTCTGTGTGAGCAGTGTGTGTTTGCAGCACAGACAGATGCTCTTCACGTTAAACCTGCTCTCAGATCAGATCTTATCCTGGAAAATAAATGTTGCACTGAAGTCATATTGTAGATTAGTGGTTTTTAACTGTTTTTTCTAGTGACCAAAATCCAGAACTAAACAGTTTGTTTTTTGAAAGTAACATCAAACACTGACGTTTATGAATATTGCTAAAAAAAATCTCCCTTTAAAAGCTGATTTAAAAGTCTAACACTTCACTTCAAGCCTTTACATACAGTATATAATACATTATAAAAAATATATTTAATGCATTAATTTGATGACTTATGCATATTTTTGTGCATTGCATGAGCTCATGAATAATTGTAGCCACAGTTAATGCATGATAATACTTCTTAATAATAATGCTTTTTGTCACACCTTTAAGTATAATGCATTAAAACACAACAGTTTCAGATGCAACAAGGAGTCTGCATAATGCATTTTAACTTATTATTCATGAAAATATATAATGCACCAAACACATTCTAAATACCTTTGTAATGCATTATACAGAAAGGTTTCAAGTGCTACCGTCTTTATTCTGCTATTATAAATATGCATGATTATAGGATTTCTAGCATCTTGTTTTTTACCTTCAGAACAGACCCGTGAGCAGTTTTTGGGTCGTGAGATCTGAAGGAGTTGAGCTGAAGCGAATGGCGTGTTGTGTGCCGTTAGTTTGGAGAGTAGAGGCTGATGGCTGTAGTCCAGACTCAGTAGGTAACCTGAACTGTGTGTGCTCAGACATGCTCGTACCTGTACCACAGATTTACATGCCGTCCTGATCCGCTCCACATGGTTAGGAAACGCAAGAACAGCCGTATAGGCCAGATGAGTTTAGGTAACTTACAACATGTGAAGTCAGGTGAAGGTTATTGTGAGATCTTGAGCTTCTGTCCTACACTCTTAAAAATAAAGGTGCTTCAAAAGGTTCTTCAAGCGATGCCATAGAAGAACCATTTTTGGTTCCACAAAGAAGCATTCAGTCAAAGGTTCTTTAAAGAACCTTTGACTGAATGCTTCTTTGTGGAACCAAAAATGGTTCTTCTATGGCATCGCTTGAAGGAACTTTTGAAGCACCTTTATTTTTAAGAGTGTACAGAGATGTGAAGCAGACTCTCGGAGGGAATTAAAGGCTGGATTTCGTTCCCAGCGTCAGGGCTTGTTTTTATGAAGGAATGCAGTTTAGTCAGTTGCTCATCAGTGTTCTGAGTTAATCATAAAGCTGGTTTTCTGAAGAAACCGCAGTGCTTTCGTACCATGTGTGAGGCCCGTAATAAACCCTACAGGACTAGAAGATTGACAGCCATCATATAAAGGGAATTCCGTTCTTCATCCCGGTGAGAAATGCAAACGGAGAACAGTCTAGATCAGCCAACATAAAATCCATTTCCTTTTCTCCCAAATTCCGTGCGTTCCATTTGAATTTTTCAGGTTTGATTACATTTTTATTATCAGAAATTGTGTTTTATAAACTGAATTCATCAAATTAACTATTTAATAATTTACTAGAATTGTAACAATAATAGGGCCATATGAAATGTATATTGTTTATTTCTAGAAATTCTGTTTATTTTATTTATTCTGTTTTAAGAATGAATATAGATTTATTAAAAATGTTGGTAATCAAATGAATACATAAAACTAACTGATTAATTAATCTTTTCAAATGTAATCAAATGACATTTTGAAGTTTTGAACAATTAAATTTTTTGGCAAAGTGCTGCATAACATTAAATTAAATAACGCATAACGTTAAATTAAAACATGGACAAAAATTGTGTGATATTCCTTAAAACAAATCATGTTTTAATAAATTGTATTATTATTGTTATTTTTAATTATTTCTTTGAGTACATTCTACTGTACAACAGTAATATATTTCTGCTATAATTGAAGTTTTATTTTGTCAGGCTGCAGTGAAGAGCTTTGAAAGTTTCTGTGTATCTGACAAAAATTACATGCAAACTTCATATTAAATGGCAGGTTTTTTGCAGTTTAATATTTGCATGCTTGTTTATAATCACAATTTGATTAAGTGCACTGTCACACTTTTGTTGTGTTCTGTGACCCAGTTTTCCCTCATGTTTGATTGTGTCATTTATTTCAGGTGTGTCTGGTTAATTATCCTCGTTTGCTCCACTATATTAGTTGTGTTCTGGTCTCTGTTTGTCATCTGGTCTACTACGTCCCTAAGTGTGTCTTCTGCCTGTTCTGTCCTGGATTCTGTCCTGGATTTACTCTTGTGTAGATTTATTAGACTATTTGCATTCAGCTTTGTGCGTTTATGTACTACAGCCCAACTTGTGATTTGATTTAATCATCCAAGATGTGCCAAATTCCATCTGCGTTATACAGTAAATTCCTTTTTTACAAATGGATTTCGTGATTCCATCCGCGTTGTAAGATCTGAGTGTTTTTCAAAGTTGTGGCTCTTTTTAAACAATGAATTTGAATGACTCTTCCAGTGATTTATGGTTTACTGGATAAGAATCAAGGAAAATCATTTTTACAAATACTTTGTACGCAATTTTTACCCAAGCTTGGCGTAACTAGAAAAGTGCATATTGATTATAAAAACCATGGAGTTTTAGGATTTTATAGATTTTGTTTTTTGTTTTTTCCATGACCTTTCCACTTTTAAACTTGAGCTTTGTATATCCAGGTTTTCCAAGACTATGGGAATTCTGGATTCTTCAAAGAAAAGAACGGTTGTTGAGGGGTTGAAATATTAAAATATTGCTCTTTTTAATGCTTTTCTAGTGTGTTTTGTGTGTTATATTGTGTCTTAACAGCCTTTGTAATTCAATGCAAGCCGTTGCTTTTGTGAAACAGTGTTTCTGGTCAAACCTTGTTGACTAAAACGCATTGTGTACAGAATTCCTAAAGACATTTCTGTCAGAATTTGGAAGCCTGTTCAAATCTAGTCAAAAAGTCCACCGTCCCAGATAAGACTGCAGATTTTGGCATTTTGGCAAATTGAATTTGACAGAGTTTCATCTCCTCAAATATTTAAAAGATACAAGACTTTTGTTTCAGACACTTAATAGTAAGTAAATGAGATATCGTTGAGCACAGCTGTCTTTAGCCTGTACTTGTGGACTTTAGCGCTTAATAATGTCTCAGTATTAATGAAAAATAATGACTCAAGTTAAATCAAGTTTCTCCACAAAACTTCTTAAAGACCTTGAAGTCTCAAACTGTGCTCAGATCAGGGTTATAACAAATAACTCAAACTAAGACCATAAAGTAAAACCATAAGAATTCACACACACACAAAAACAATCACTACTTGAAATAAAAGAAAATAATGTTTTTTCTTATATTTCTTTTGGTTTTATTTTATTTCATCTAGTTGCCAATGCAACATTTCTGATTTTCATTTAGTCATCATTAACTTGATGTACTAAAATAACTAAAACTAAAACTGAAATAAAAATGTATTTAAAAAATTTACATTTTCAAAAAAGAACAAAAAGTATTTAAAACATTTAAAAGGGATGCTTTTTTTAAAGATCATTATTTTGTGTATTTGGTGTAACAGAATATGTTGACATGCTTTAATGTTCAAAAAACACATTCTTTTTCAAATACTGTACATTATTGTAGGTCCTCTATGCCCCGCCTCTCTCAAACGCTTCGTTTTCTACAAAGTCCCTCCTTCCAATGCATCGATTTATAAAGTGTGCATCAGATACAAGTTGGCATTTGTATTGCTATGCATCATTTCTAACAGATTTGCATTGGTAAAAGCCGATTTATTTATATATAATTATTAGTGGATGCGCTATATTTAGCTAATTTCGAAAGTGATCAGTAATCCGTGACAATATTTTATATGCAGATTGATGTCTCATCTCTAAGCTGTTTCTCAAGCGCATTCTCTCATCACTGCTGCGTGCATATGATATATCACAACACTACGGAGACCGAGACGTGTCCTGAAAATTCACACAGATTAACATGGTTGTCTGTCTGAACCAAAGAAATAAAAGCCAACTATCTGTACCATATTGAATTGCATAGCATTATATCTTTTTTTCCATTGCATCATGTTGCATTGAAGTGCATTGTGTTGAATCGAATCGAAATCGGATCGCACTGCATCGTATCGCGTCGCATCGATAGCTGCTTCATATGCATTTTTAATGTGTCGTATCGTTGGCTATGCATCGAGATGCGTATCGCATTGCCTCAGTTATGGAGATGCACATCCCTAATGAATTTCTTTTAAAAAAAAAACGAACTTTTGAATGTTAATAAGAATGTTTTGAATGTTCATTTTAATTTTGGTTTACATTTAATCATTTTGGTATATGATTTTGTCATTTTTATTAGGCTTTTTTCAACTTTATTTTTATTTTATTTCAGTTTTACTAATTCAAGTTAAACTTATTTATTTCAGTTATCTGCCAAGCTAACATTTCTATTTTTAATTTAAGTTTAAGTTATTCATCAAATACTTAAATATATAAATATTAAAATATATAAATATTTATTATATATATTTTTTTTCAATTAAAAAAATATATTTTTTATAGTTTTAGTTAACAATAACAATACTGATACGATGTATTTTTGTTGATTTACTATATTTACAATATCATATAATGTATTATGCTTTTACTATCAAATACCATCACTGTTCTGTGGTATTTGAGATTCTAATGTAGTTTAAGGTTTTGTTTTTTTTTACTGTATTTTGATACTTTCACTGCAAATGTCAGGAGTGTTTGTATCACAATCATTGTGAAACTGCTATTAGATCCAGTTGAGTTTCAGCTTGGTTCAGGGGCTGTTTGACTCTGATCAGAAGTCAGAAGGCTTGGTTTCGCAGTGAAAGCGGAGAGTTGTGATGAAATGTTTTATTTGGCTTGTCTAGACTTGCTGTGCTTTAAAGTGCTCTTGATTTACCATCATGTGAAGCTCAAATCAGGACACGCTCGTGTCTCAACCCTGTATTTAACCGCTCAGACTGTTTTTTTTATTCTGATTTCTCTATAACTGTGTTGGTGTTGTTATGAAGCAGTAAGCAGGTTGACTCTAGTTGATGATGAATCGGTCAGACTCAACGTGACTGAAGTAAAGCTGACCTGTTAAACATCAGTTTACAGATGTATTTGCAGTGCTACAGTTAGGCAATGTTTCAAATAATACACTAATGTGTTTATAAAACATTGGATTATAATGCTGTTGATAATTTTATTATATTAGGAGTGCGTTCTCATTTAAATTACTTTTAATGAACCATTAAGTGAGCAAACACTTTTAGCATCAGAAGGTTCTGGTGTGTGTGTGTGTGTGCACGTGTGTGTGTGTGTGTGTGCACGTGTGTACATGTGTGTGTGTGTGTGTGTGTGTGTGTGTGTTTACTGTCCTGACCTTAGTCCCAGCACGTTCCAGTACAGTCTGACGGTGACCAGAGATTATTACTGTCACCGAAACTTTCCAGTCTGGTTTGTTTTGAGTAAAAAAAAACATACTGTCATGTCACTTACTTTACCATGGTGAAATATGTGTCTGGTGTGTGTTTTCATTTATTCATTGTCATCATATTTGCACCGGGAATTTCCCATTTAGACATGAAATCATTTGGTTGTTTGTTCGTTCATTTGTTTGTTTGATATATTATTCTCTATATCTTTGTATCTATCGATCTATCTGTCTGTCTGTCTATCTATCATCTGTCTGTCTGTCTATCATCTATCTGTCTGTCTGTCTGTC
>NW_015505635.1:866840-899368 GCF_001515645.1 Sinocyclocheilus grahami
ATCTATATTTCTGTCTGTCTGTCTGTCTGTCTATCTATCATCTATCTGTCTGTCTCTGTCTGTCTGTCTATCTATCATTTGTTTGATATATTATTCTCTATATCTTTGTATCTATCGATCTGTCTATCTATCATCTGTCTGTCTGTCTGTCTATCATCTATCTGTCTGTCTGTCTGTCTATCTATCATCTGTCTGTCTGTCTGTCTATCTATCATCTATATTTCTGTCTGTCTGTCTATCTATCATCTATCTGTCTGTCTCTGTCTGTCTGTCTATCTATCATTTGTTTGATATATTATTCTCTATATCTTTGTATCTATCGTCTGTCTGTCTGTCTGTCTATCATCTATCTGTCTGTCTGTCTGTCTATCATCTCTCTGTCTGTCTGTCTATCTATCATCTATCTGTCTGTCTGTCTATATATCATCTATCTGTCTGTCTGTATATCATCTATCTGTCTGTCTGTCTATCTATCATCTGTCTGTCTGTCTGTCTATCTATCATCTGTCTGTCTGTCTGTCTATCTATCATCTATCTGTCTGTCTGTCTATCATCTATCTGTCTGTCTGTCTGTCTGTCTATCATCTGTCTGTCTGTCTGATCCACCGGTGGGCAGAAACCAGCTGTAATCTCTGCGTCTGATTGGCCGCGACTCGCGTCCAGGTGACCAGAGAGATTGTGGAGTTTGTCAGGGCAGCAGATTAGTTCCCGCTGTCAATCCCATTGAGCGGTCTCCTCTCACCTCTGATCCGACTGCAAATAGAAACGAGAAGTCCAGCCGCAGGGACTCCTGTGGCATCTGAGGTCTGTATTTGTGACTATTATATCTTCATACACACAGTCAGACCAAAATTTATTTAGACATCGTCAACATTTCTCACATTATATCACAGTTTATTTGCTATAGTTTAGAAAACGGTAATAAAATATGACAAGAACTCCGAGTTAAACTGTGTCAGAACAAATTCGTCTTGATAATGTCAGATAACTTTGATAGAAAGGTATGGAATGGATTACAATCAACCAAAAATTATTCAGCTGTTAAATTTATGTATACAATTAGATAAAACCAAGTTAGCTCAACCAATTACCAAGCAATGCTTGATTTTGTTCAGTCTGTGGTGTAAAAAGTTCGCATTAGCAATTAAAGACAAAAGACTTAAGTAAAACATGCTCAAGTCAAAGTGTCTGAATATTTTTTGATCTCAAATTTGACTGGTAGTCCACTGTATGAAGAATGTTTGGGTATATGTCACAGTTCACTTTATTTTGCTATCCTCACTTACATTTATGAACTATTGATGCATAAATTAAATTATTAAATGATCTCGTCTCTGTCGCCTCAAGGCTTGCATCAGTCATTATATGTTCATAAAGCGTCTCTTTAATTGATCGCCTCCAGAGCCAGGATGAAGTTTGTCATGTTCTCCAGAGAACCGTCCATCACCGTCAGTAAACTGTGAAAATATGATTATTTAAGGTTTTATGTTAAATGAGGTATAAATGAACTAGTATGATTTCTGAATTGAATGTTAGACTATAAATGAGTGATGATGGGCTGAAAGGACTCATGTTCTCTGGTTATATAGACACACACACACACACACATATATATATATGTCTGTATATTTTTTTTTTATTGTTTTAAGCATAAAAAATCTTTAAATTCATTATTTTATTTCCTATTTTATTGCAGCCATTTTTTTCCATTTAAAAGTACATTGCATGAAAACAATATCACATTTCATTTTAAAATGAGAAATAGTAAGACTTACCGAATACTGTAATGATGATACACAATATCATATCCATAATATGTTACTATGATTGTTTTGGTTTTATGGACGTCTCATCATGTCTGCATAATATGCTGTTCAGAATATCAACTTATTGATAAATACATTTATGAATCGAAAGTGAGAATTGAATATTATTCTATAATATTATTCTAAATCTATACAGTATTACATGTTTGTTTGTTTGTTTTGTGCTTTTATTCTTCTTACTTCATGCGCCATACAGCCAGTTCATTTGCAGATCTGTAAAGATCATAAAATGAAATATGGCAATCATTCAGTACCTGCTCTTAAGTACTGTATTACCATCTATTAAAGTCCTCTAGTGTCTTGTTTAGTGACCAGCAATCAAAGCTGCACTGAAATCATCATTTACACAGATGTACGTAAAGCGTCGTGAGCAGTTGGGTGTGAATCTCAAACAGTCTGTTGGCTTTCTCCCACAATGCTCACGGTGAGATGCAGTCTGTCACTGGACCAAATGAGACCATATACTCCTGTTTTATTCTTCACATTGCAGTTTTAAACAAGCATCCAGTATGCAGGACATATTTTATTGAGGTTTTCTTGACATCTGGCGACAGTCTGTGTGTTTCTACGTCTCATATTGATTAGTCATTTGAGGGAAGATTCAATATTGAGGGAATATAAACAATCATCATGTGCTGGATGAGAAGTATGTGGTTTCTGTTAAGTGATCCCATATTTTCGCCATGTGTAAATGTGTGTTTCTTGTGGTGTGTGTGTGTCTGTGTCTGTGCGTGAGTGTGCACAAGTGTGAGTGTACGTGTGTGTGTGTGTGTGTGTGTGTGTGTGATGTTATTGGCGCTGACAGTGTGAATGTGAGATTGTGCTGCATTCGTTCGAGGTGCGAGACCCTCGGCACTAGTGTTTGCGTGATTCATCTAATGAGCTTTGACGTGTTGTTGTTTGTTAAAAACAAATTTCCTTTCCTTTGTTTTTTTTAATGCGTGTGTGATGCAATATTCAAGGATTCAGGTTTCAAGTCCTCAGTCCGTTCTTTGTTCACACCATCTTCTGTCACTTTGTTGTTAAAAAGATTTTTTTCCGATTGCTTCCGCTTGTTTTTTTAATTCATTCACTTCACATTATCTAGTACTGGAGATGGTTATCATTGTTATGATCTTGCAATTAATCATTAATAATTCACCAATTAATATCAATAATAATATAAACATTAACCGTAATATTAATAATACAAATATTATTAATATTAGTAATATAGTATTCATAATGATGCATAAATTAAATTATTAAATGATCTCGTCTCTGTCGCCTCAAGGCTTGCATCAGTCATTATATGTTCATAAAGCGTCTCTTTAATTGATCGCCTCCAGAGCCAGGATGAAGTTTGTCATGTTCTCCAGAGAACCGTCCATCACCGTCAGTAAACTGTGAAAATATGATTATTTAAGGTTTTATGTTAAATGAGGTATAAATGAACTAGTATGATTTCTGAATTGAATGTTAGACTATAAATGAGTGATGATGGGCTGAAAGGACTCATGTTCTCTGGTTTTGGTGACTGTGTGTTCATACAGAGGCAGGTTCCCTCAGGCTCTCGTGATGGACTGAGTTTAATGCGTTCAGACAGTTTGTGTCCTGACCGGCAGCCGGCTCTGCTGTTGAACTGATTCTAGCACTGTTTCTGGGCAGAAATCACTCGTCTTTAGACATTTACAGTAGTTGCATTTACTATTTAGTGACTTGGCTTTTAGATAATTATCATGGTATAAGAACTTTAATTTATGTCAGATTTACATTCGGTTAGCAGATGTTTTATCCAAATCAATTCATCGTATGGAAACAGTAGCAGCAAACTGCAAAAATATCTTCATATTTTTTTAATAATTAGTGATATATATATATATATATATATTCTTGTTTTTAAAAATCTTCACATTTTAAATTTTCTAGTCCCTATTTTTTTGCCATTTAAAAGAATATTGAACTGCAATTGGCATTAAAAATGTAATCTTTTATAATCTAGCGTTTTTGCTTTCCTGAATAAGCATATGTGAGTGTACGTGTGTGTGTGTGTGTGTGTGTGTGTGTGATGTTATTGGCGCTGACAGTGTGAATGTGAGATTGTGCTGCATTCGTTCGAGGTGCGAGACCCTCGGCACTAGTGTTTGCGTGATTCATCTAATGAGCTTTGACGTGTTGTTGTTTGTTAAAAACAAATTTCCTTTCCTTTGTTTTTTTTAATGCGTGTGTGATGCAATATTCAAGGATTCAGGTTTCAAGTCCTCAGTCCGTTCTTTGTTCACACCATCTTCTGTCACTTTGTTGTTAAAAAGATTTTTTTCCGATTGCTTCCGCTTGTTTTTTTAATTCATTCACTTCACATTATCTAGTACTGGAGATGGTTATCATTGTTATGATCTTGCAATTAATCATTAATAATTCACCAATTAATATCAATAATAATATAAACATTAACCGTAATATTAATAATACAAATATTATTAATATTAGTAATATAGTATTCATAATTTTTTTACCCACATTTTCCCCTCTTGCAGGAAATTTACTGCTGTACCAAATTTTTAAAATTACTAAATGTGGAGTCCCATTTCTGTCACAAATCAGAATTTTCTCATTTTTTTAAATATAAAGATTTGAGTTTATATCTCACAATTCTGTTTATATTTTGGAATTCTGACTATTTTTTCCCACAATACTGAGTTTAAATCTCACAATTCTGAATTGTCTTCTTAAAATTGTGATTTTATATCTTGTAATTCTGTTTATATCTTGCACTTCTGTTTTTATATCTCAGAATTTTGAGAAACAAAGTCTGAATTGTGAGATTAAATGTCACAATTATCTTTTTTATATTTTTTTTTTCCATGGCGGTATTGGGCACACTATATATTTCCCTATATAGAACACTAACACTAGAAATTACAGTAACAAAATACACAAAATGACTGAAATATTCTGAAGCCTTTTGTATGGTTTCAGAAAATCCCATATGAATTTAATATGATTTTATGGTTTGTAATTTCAAAGGTAAATTTTTCATAAGCAAATTATACAAAATAGCCCTGGCTGTTTTATTTTTCTTCATCCATAATATATATTTTTTATATATATATATATATATATAGTTTTGTTGTAATGCGGGTCTCACTCTCGTCATGTCTCACTCTCGTCTCTTTCCATAAATCACAGCGGCACAAATATGATTACAATTGCTTTGGCTCTTTTTTTAAAGCAGTTGTCTGCTGTCTGCATTGGATTCTGGGATTCAGATTTGTAAAACGACTCGTGTGTGATATTTCAGCAGATAAAACCCTGCACTATTAGATCAGATGCATCTAAAATTAACTGTAATTTCTGTGTTTTTTCACAGGCAAACACCTCCACATTTTCTCGTGAAGTGTAAAAATGTAGTAACACTCTCTGTAGTAAATGTGGTTACCATGGTAAATCCTTGGCGAGGACGTTTTGCAGCGTTCTGAGAGAGGCAGAAGTGATTTTCTCAGCATGTTTGGCTGTATTTATGTCTCTGGCAGTCAGGTGACGGCTGCACATGTCATGTGTTTCCTCGGCTCTCATTATCTGCTCCTCGAGCACATGCGCCTCCACGAGAGACCGCCAACAATACTGCATCTGCTCCCAAAACACACACACGTAAAGCTTTACAGAGGATATTCTTGATCTCACAAAATCTGTTCAAGAGCATGTCCATGTCGCGTTTAACCCTAAAATAAAAAAAATTAAAAAGATAATATACAGGTGCATCTCAATAAATTACAATGTCATGGAAAAGTTCATTTATTTCAGTAATTCAACTCAAATTGTGAAACTCGTGTATTAAATAAATTCAGTGCACACAGACTGAAGTAGTTTAAGTCTTTGGTTCTTTTAATTGTGATGATTTTGGCTCACATTTAACAAAAACCCACCAATTCACTATCTCAACAAATTAGAATACTTCATAAGACCAATAAAAAAAACATTTTTAGTGAATTGTTGCGAAGACAATAAAGAAAAAAATGCCTTTTTACTGTATTATGTGCATTGTGGCAATTAAATAGTTTTTTTCTGGAAAAATGTATGATGTATATTTTGTAAATAGTGAGTATTTATGCGTCTTAATAGTAATTTCAATTTTGCTGATTTTAAGTAAATAAATTAGTTGCATTACATTAGAGAGAATCACCACTGGATGGAAAATGTGTTTAAATGTCATAAAAAATAATGACAGTGTAATATATATATATATATTATGCCATTTAAGTGCATTTATTATTTTATTATTATTATTATGTTATGTATTATTATTATTATGTAATTTTCTTTATGCAAAATGTGTTTTTTTTTCTTCTCTATATATATATTTACACGGTAACATTATTTACATGTATTGACATGTAAGCACATTTATTGTTATGTTAATATATTTATATTACATTATATGTATATATATATATATATATATATATATATATATATTAAAACAAATATATTTGTCCTGAAATTAGGAAATGAGAAAATTTTCTTTATGCAAAAATGCAAAATCATGTTCTTTTGATATATGTATATATATATAATATAGTGATATACATTATTATGTAATTTTCTTTATGCAAAATGTGTTTTTTTTTCTTCTCTATATATATATATATATTTACACGGTAACATTATTTACATGTATTGACATGTAAGCACATTTATTGTTATGTTAATATATTTATATTACATTATATGTATATATATATATATATATATATATATATATATATTAAAACAAATATATTTGTCCTGAAATTAGGAAATGAGAAAATTTTCTTTATGCAAAATATGTTTTTCATGTTCTTTTGATATATGTATATATATATAATATAGTGATATACATTATATATAATAGAGATATAACACAAATTTATTGGTCTCAAAATAAGCAGTCTTTAACTGTATTTATGTAAAACTTATTTTCTTTTGATTGTGTGCTAAAAATATGACCTGGCCATGTGTTGATGAGATTCATCCGTGTCCCAGGATGAAATGAAATTTTTTTCAGCGCTGTATTGCTGCTCTAATTCCCCGTTATTAAATTGTCTCGCTCCTCTCGGGTGTAAAGCAGGTCAGTTCTGTTATCTTGCCGGCACGTGCTGAGGAATGATTGACAGGTTTACTTGCCTGTAGCTCCGCCCACTCCCCTTGAATTCAGTGACACAGAAACGTGTGCAAGAAAAGCGCAGTGTGAAATAACTGCGAGGCTCAGAGCTGCAGACTCCCGCCGTTTGTCCTTGAACTGATATTCACACATTAACCAGTGTGTGTTCAGAATAGCAGACTCTATATACTAGTTCTGCAGTATGCGTGTTTGGACTTTCTGTATACATACAGTGAGATATTATAGTTCCCAAAATGTGCAGTTTACACTGTTTGGGTTAATGTATCCGACTTGACCTTCCGCTTCCTATGTGATGACTCAACTGGAAGTAATATAATGAATGATTTTTAACAAGTAGACTGCCATAAGACGTTTTTACAGAAAACTGCAAAAAAATTTAAAATGATCATATTTATTTGAATGAATCAGACATGCAACTTAATGAGGTCATGTGACAACATTGTTGCATACTGGTATTTTGCATGCTCTTTTTTTGCGCAGTAAGCATTCTAAACACTTGCTCGCCTATATAGACTGTTATTAGGTTTATCTTTTATTGTTTTATTAGCAAAGCCATTTTTTAAAATGATCTGCATTTGTCATTATGTCTCTTTTCTTCCTCTCCTCATTTCAGACGCTGCTTTTAAGAAGACCTACATAACTGAGGTGAAGCATCATTTATTATCTGTATATCAGTAATTTTGGTCATACAACTCCAGTGTTACTTAATGCAGTCTTTGAGAAGAGTTAAGCATTCAAGTGTTTGGAAAATGATTTTGATCTGAGGGTTCAGAAATTGAGATTTAAAGAAGTAATTCACCCAAAAATGAAAATTTGCTGAAAATGTGCTTAGGCCTTCCAAGATGTAGATGAGTTTGTTTCTTCATCAGATTTGTAGAAATGTAGCATTGCATCAGTGTCTCAGCAATGGATGCTCTGCAGTGAATGGGTGCCGTCAGAATGAGAGTCCACACAGCTGATAAAAACATCACAATAATCCACAAGTAATCCACAGCACTCCAGTCCATCAGTTAACATCTTCAGAAGACAAAAGCCGAAACAAGTCCATTATTAAGACGTTTATACTGTCATTTATGGCTAAAATAGTCCATAATCTATAATAACGCTTCCTCCAGTGAAAAAGTGGTCTGGTCTGAATCAGGAGAGAAATCTGCACAGATCAAGCACTGTTTACGAGCCAAAACAGCTCTAAACAAATATGTGGCTGGATTTTAATGTGAGAGACAACAGGAGATGGGCTTTTTCACTGGAGGAAGCGTTATTATGGATTATGGACTTTTTGGCCAGAAGTGGTTTGAAGTTGAAAACATCTTAATACTGGATGTGTTTCAGCTTTTGTCTTTTCCAGATGTTAACTGATGGACTGGAGTGGTGTGGATTACTTGTGGATTATTGTGATGTTTTTATCAGCTGTTTGGACTCTCATTCTGACGGCACCCATTCACTGCAGAGCATCCATTGCTGAGACACTGATGCAATGCTACATTTCATAAACAATAACTTAAACTAAAATTTCAGCAAATTTTCATTTTGGGATGAACTATTTATTTCAGGTTAATTGAAGTGTCAACTTTATCTCAAATGTTTCTCCTAAAACTCCTCAGGAGAAATAAAAATAGACACACATGAATCATATAGTATAGAGCTATAAGATGCATGTGGATAGCAGCTCAGATCATTTGGAGATCATCTTGGGAGATCAAATCTCTGTTTAATCTCTTTGCTGTCTAATTGAGACATATTAATGAGATCTCATTTGTGATTTTTCTTCTTCTCAGATGCCGTCGTCCTCGTGTCCCTCCAGCTCCGGGCTTGAAAAGAAGATCGGTCACAGGCGGGTCGATGCATCCGGTGAAACCACCTACAAGAAGGTGCATCTTCAGTCACACATCAGCTTCACAGTGTCTCGAGCTCAATTGCAATCTGGTCAAATTCAATCACAATTCCAGTCATCTTTTACTTCAGGCTGTTGACATATACAGTGTGCTCCAAAAGTGTTCACGTCGGACATCTGGGATTTTATTCTCATTTAATTCTGGAAATCATCAGACAGCTTTAGGATTTTAAAAACGACTTTTTGACATCATTGCATATTGCATATAAACGTACTACAGTATATATGATATAGCATGATTTATTGACAGCTAATGAGACATTAAAATTGCCAAGTCTAATGACTTTATACACAATAATTTCAGTAAATTAAAACATTACTGTGCATTGTCTGTTGACACAAAGGGAACCTAACATTTGAGTAATTATTGGTGGTAATCTAAAAATGCTCCAAATATTAGCTAATAAATTGGTTTATTATGAAGAAAAAACTTTTTTAAACCATTTTCACATGGTATTTGTAGATAATTATATATATATATGCAATTATATATTTTATCTAAATATGTATATTTTTTATATGAAAATGTTTTATATGAAAAGTATTTTTAATTGTATGTTAGCAAAATATTTTTTTAAATATATTTTTTAAATAAATATTTATTAAAATATATTTAAAAAGTAGAGTAAGGCATTCATATGTGTTTTATAAGTACTAATAAACAGCCAATATGCTAGTAATATGTATGTTAATAAGCAACTAGTTAATAGTGAGAATTGGTGAGAATAAAGTGGGTTACACTATATTTTAAGGTGTCCTTGTTACAGTGTAATTATACATTTAAGTTCTGAGTAATATTAATTAACTACATGTACTTACTATATGGTTAGGATTACGATTAAGGTTGGGCTTAGAGTTACTTGCATGTCATTATGGATAATTTATTGTTATTATAAACGTAAGTACATGTAACGTGTAGGACACCTTAAAATAAAGTGTTACCATATATATTACATTTTTACAAAGACTTTATATTTATAGTTTGCTGTGTGGTCCCGTGTATGCTGCTCTGCAGTCAGTGTATGTCAGGGATTGTTGGATGTGTCAGAAGTGTTGGTTGTCTCGTGTGTCGACAGACGACTTCGTCTGCCCTGAAAGGAGCCATTCAGCTGGGGATCGGCTACACTGTGGGTAACCTGAGCTCCAAACCCGAGCGCGACGTCCTCATGCAAGACTTCTACGTGGTGGAGAGCATTTTCTTCCCCAGGTCTGTAAGAGAGAGTTCTGCTGCACCAGAGAGTTAAATCCTTCTGTTCATATAGTCTCACTGCCATATCACTGTCTCTTTCTCGCTCTCTCTCTCTCTATCTCTCTCTCTCTCTCTCTATATATATATATATATATATATATATATATATATACACTACCAGTCATAAGTCTGGGATCAGAACGATTTTTTATTTTTTTTACAGGAGTTTCTTCTGCTCATCAAGGCTGCATTTATATGATCAAAAATACAGGAAAAGTTTAATAATGTGAAATGTTATTATGATGTAAAATAAAATTTTTCTATATTAATAAACATTAAAATCTAATTTATTGCTGTAATCAATTCTGTATTTTCAGCATCATTACTCCAGTCTTCAGTGTCGCATGATCTTCAGAAATCAGTATAATATGCTGATTTATTATCAGTGCTGGAAACGGTTGCTGCTTCATATTTTTTTGGAACCTTTGATACTTTTTTCAGGATTCTTTGATGAATAAAAAGTTAAAAAGAAGAGCATTTATTTAAAATAGAAATATTTTCTAACAATATACACTACAGTTCAAAAGTTTAGGGTCAGTACATTTTTATTCTCTCTTTTTTTTTTTGAAAGAAATTAAAACTTTTATTCAGCAAGGATGTGTTCAATTGTTAAGAAGTGATAGCAAAGATTTATATTGTTAGAAAAGATTTATATTTTGAATAAATGCTGTTCTTTTTAACTTTTTATTCATCAAAGAATCCTGAAAAAAGTATCGCAGTTTCCAAAAAAATATTTGGCAGCACAACTGTTGATAATTCTAATAATAAATCAGCATATTAGAATGATTTCTGAAGATCATGTGACACTTTATGCTGGAGTAATGATGCTGAAAATGCAGCTGCGCATCACAGAAATAAATTCTATTTTAAAGGATATTAAAATAGAAACCATTATTTTATATTGTAATAAAATTTTTAAAGATTATATATATATATATATATATATACAATAAACTTCAAATATATACATATGTACTGTATATTTTTTCTAATTATTAATTCTAATAATTTTATTCTTACAATCTACAAAGTCAATCCACTGCATAAAAAAAATGTGTTATTCAATTATTTTCCACTACAAATATCTAGACATTTATAAATCAAATTATTTATTTACAATGCTAATTTTAGGAAGATATTAAGTCTTACTTTCTAAAATAATTATCAAAATTAAGTGAGATTTTGCTGAAAACAAGAAAAAATATCTGCCATTGGGTCAGAAAATGTTTCTTTGTTTTCTCTTTGAATTAAGCTTATTTTTTGGACCTCACTGGCAGATTTTTTTTTTCTCCATAAAACCTTTTCAGAAATCTTAATATCACAAGTAAGTATTTTTAGATATTTGTACTAGACAAAAATACCAAGTGAGAAAAAAATACTGTCTATTTTATATTGTATCATTGATTCTTTTGATTGTTTATATTGTGTATTGATTTATTACATCATTTTCAATGCTTCACGGGCTGAGCAGCTAATTCACTTACAGTTTTTTTTTTCAACTGCTTACACACAAAATATTTACTTGTCACACAATTTCTGAAAGCTGACACTCAAACAGCAGAAGCACACACCAAATCTGCAAAACCATACACTAATACTCGGCCTTTGACTCTGTTTTCAGTTTCATAAAACACTTTTTGCAAAACACAACTCACAATTCTCTATGTAACACACACAAATCTAACAGGAATTGATATTAGGGCAAAGGTGTTTGCAAATGTTTGATTTTGAGATGTGTTTGTGATATTTTGAATGCAGTGCTTCAAGGCATTTTGCATTTTGCGTGTGCAATTCTTGGATTTGTGTGTAAAGTTTTAAAAATGTGTGTGAGCAGTTGAAAAAAAACTGTAAATAAAATATATATTACACTAGTATTGACATGATTTTTTAATGTCTTTGAAAAGAACTCTCTTCCACTCTGCAATAAAAAGTGTAATTTTGTGGAATATAAAATCATAAATCCTGTTGCTGATCAGTCAGATGATCCAGATTTGATGTGTGTGTCTCTCTCAGTGAAGGCAGTAATCTGACGCCGGCGCATCACTATCCAGACTTCAGGTTTAAAACATACGCTCCGGTGGCTTTCCGCTACTTCAGAGAGCTCTTCGGGATTCGACCGGACGACTATCTGGTGAGACACGCCACAAACACTGGCTCTCATTCACTAATAACTGTGTGTGTTATTTCATATATGTACGCACAGGAGGTCTTTAGTATTTTGAGATATTTTCTTGACATATTATCCCTCTACAAAAAAAACAATAAGATTTTTCCTTTGGCTTTTGAATTATTGCAGAAAATTAGTTCTGTGAGCCACAAAACTTTATGATCCTTACATGTTTTGTTCATCATTATAATATTCACGATTTTTCTGTATTGCTTCAGATCAAATATGCCAAAAA
This sequence comes from Sinocyclocheilus grahami, assembly GCF_001515645.1. NCBI lineage: Eukaryota > Metazoa > Chordata > Actinopteri > Cypriniformes > Cyprinidae > Sinocyclocheilus > Sinocyclocheilus grahami. The sequence continues at coordinate 879,352 of NW_015505635.1, forward strand.
AGACTCTTGACTCTCCTGACTCACTTCTGTTTGTTTTGAGTGATGCTTTCTGAATGACTGCGTGTGTGTGTGTGTGTGTGTGTGTGTGTGTGTGTGTGTGTGTGTGTGTGTGTGTGTGTGTGTGTGTGTGTGTGTGTGTGTGTGTCTGTGTGTGTGTGTGTGTGTGTGTGTGTGTGTGTGTGTGTGTGTGTGTGTCTGTCTCTGTCTGTGTCTGTGTGTCTCTGTGTGTATCTGTTTCTGTGTGTCTTTGTGTCTCTGTGTGTCTGTGTCTCTGTGTCTGTGTCTGTGTGTGTGTGTGTGTGTGTGTGTGTCTCTGTGTGTCTCTGTGTCTGTGTGTGTCTCTGTGTCTCTGAGTGTACTTTCTTTCTTCTGTGGAACACAAGACGCTGTTTGTTTTTCATGCAATAAAAGTGGATGGTGATTCATATTAATAAAAGCTCCAAAAAGCATAAAAGTCTGACTCAGTGGAGAGCCGCATCATATCAGCGTATATCGATTATTCAGACGTCTCTCTGACGTCTCTGTGTTTGTTGCAGTATTCTCTCTGTAATGAGCCCTTGATCGAGCTCTCAAACCCCGGTGCCAGCGGCTCCATTTTCTACGTCACTCGAGACGATGAATTCATCCTGAAGACCGTCATGCACAAAGAGGCTGAGTTCCTGCAGAAGCTGCTTCCAGGATACTACATGGTGAGCCAGCAGCTCGTCCTCAGTCCAGTTCAGCTTCATCACACAAACAGTAGTGTGCATGATCACAGGATAAAAGAGTAGGACAAAGCTGGCTGGTTAAATATTTCTGCAGAAATGTCAAAGTATGCATCTTACATAAAAGCATTAACATTTTAGGCCAACCCTTTTTAAATGTTTAAAAATGTATGTGATGTGAAGCTGTTGCAGCATTAAGAGTAAGTGAAGTAATGAAGTTTAAGGTAATGCATTTGTGTTCATTCAAACACAGAGTCTGTGGTCAAGACACAAATTTAGTTTATTTAAAAAAAAATCACATGTGCCATATTTACAATTTTCAAACAGTGTTATTGTTGTATAATATACGATTATAGTTTTTAATGTTATTTTTATATTTAATTTTTCATTTTAATTTAAGTTAATGTTATAGTAATTTACTTTTTTATGTCTACATGGTTTTTCATCAAGTGAATTAGTTATTTTTAGTGCTGTTGATTAATCGCATCCAAAATAAAAGTTTTTGTTTACATAATATATGTATGTGTAGTGTGCATATTTATTATGTATATATAAATACACACACATACAGTATATATTTTGGAAATATTTACATGCATATACATTTATATATTTATATTCTTATATTTTATATTATATATAAAGATATTTAATATATAAACAACATATTTTTCTTAAATATATACATGCATGTGTTTGTATTTATAGACACAATAAATATACACAGTACACACAGATATATTATGTAAACAAAAACTTTTCGCGATTAATCGTTTGACAGCGCTAGTTATTTTTAGTTATTTATCTGTAACTTAAACAAAATGAGAAATGTTTCCTTGGCAACTAGCTAAAATAACATTTCTGCTGTTTATTTTTATTTAATTTGTTTTTATTTCAAGTAATGAAAATGTTTTTTTAAGGTTCTAGATTTAAAAATGCCTCATTTTGCATCATTCAACAGATGAAAATATTAAAAATCTAGATTAACAAATAATAAACACTAACTATATGATATGAAAATGGAAATTCTAAAAAAAATTAATGAAACTTTAAAAATAAAGCTAGATAAAGAGAGTTAAGGCACAGTTGCTTTAAGGATTGAAATAAAAAATTTAAATGCCACAAATTAGTGCTTAATTTGTGCTCAAAATTAACCTTAAAAATGCTAAATAATAAGCATAATTAGGGATAGTAAAGATTAACTTCCAAAAGTACAAACATAAAATAACATTTGAAAAAAATACTGTATATACATTGTGTGTATATATATATATATATATATACACAGTTTGTGATGTTGAAAAGATTAAATATAATTTAAATTGTAATTGTTAAATACAGTTTATCTCATTTTAATTTTTTTTTTAAGTCAAGTCATAATTTTGATGTGATATGAAACTGTTTTGATCTGTTTGCTATTTGCGAAGGTGATTACTCTTTATTATTTTTCACAGTGTGATATTGATGTGTTGTATTAAAATTAGTTAGGGTTAGTTTGGCCCGCAAACATCATAATAATAAATAATTAAAATGGTAGTATATGCAACCCTCAACAGTTTCAAAACAAAAACATATGATATGTATGTCCATATTTTTTGATCCATAGGTAATAACAAGCGAGATGTTTGACGACTGAACTAGGAAATCTTTCTGGTTTATATTTCAGAAATCAGGTCGCATCATTATTATGCCACAGCCCTTTTTCTCTGTTTTCTCTGGTCATGTAGCAGCGATTTCAATCATTTTTCCCAGGTTTTCTGACTCTTTAACTGAGGCTCATCTGTGCTGTTCATCCCTCAGAACCTGAACCAGAATCCCCGCACGCTGCTGCCCAAGTTCTTCGGCTTGTACTGCGTTCAGTCCGGAGGGAAGAACATCCGTATCGTGGTGATGAATAACATCCTGCCGCGCATCGTTCGCATGCACCTCAAGTTCGACCTGAAGGGCTCCACGTACAAGCGCCGCGCGTCCAAGAAAGAGCGCGAGAAGTCCAAGCCCACCTTTAAAGACCTGGACTTCATGCAGGACGTTCAGGACGGACTCCTGCTGGATGTGGACACGTATAACGCGCTGCTGAAGACGCTCCAGAGAGACTGTCTGGTGAGAGAGACCGGCTTGATCTCGCCAAAATCATCCAGTTGTGATTTTTTCGATAAAAATTGTGATTGTGATTAAAAACGAAAACTCCAGGTTTGCTTGTTTGTTGGGCTACACAATTTTGGGTCAACATTTTGTAATTTTATTATAATAATTATAATAATAATAACAATAACAATATAAATTATTATTATTAACACATATTATTATTATTATTTTATTATTATTATTATTATTGCAACTAAATAAAAATATGAATTGCTAAATAAAAACAAAATAACAAATATTACTATTGTAATATTTCACTGTAAAATAGAAAAAGCAAGTATTTAAGAAAATTAATGCAATAAAAAAATGTTTTACATTTATAAAAACTCAAACTGTGTGACTTTTAAGACTATTCATTAGGTAAATCTGGACATTCATTTATTTAAATGTAATTAATTAAAACAAATTTTTTTTTTTGTATTTCAAAATTTGCAACTCTGATTTAACATGCAATTAAAAACAAAAATTCCAGTTTTGTTTTTCTTGGTTGTAGGGCTACAACATGTATTATTATCATTGTTGTTGTTATTGTTATTGTTATTATTATTATTGCTACTAAATAATGATATAAAAATTGCTAAATAAAAACAAAATAAATATTAGTATTTATATAAATAGTAAAATAAATAGAAAACATTTTAGTATTTAAGAATTTTTTTTTTATAATAATATTTCATTATTATTATTATTATTAAAAAATTGCCATTGTGATTTAAAATATGTAAAAAAAACAAAAAAAACAAACGTTTTTTTAAATCCAGGTTTGCATGTCTGTAGGACTATATGATTTGGCCAAAATTTTGTTTATATAACCATATGACTATATATTATTAATAATAATAATAATTATTATTATTATTATTGCTAAATAAAAATAATAAAAACAAAATAAAAATATTACTATTGTAACATTTCACTGTAAAACAGAAAAAAATCAAGTATTTAATAATGATAATTGTATTTTTTTATTATTATTATTTATCTTAGTCACATTTAGATTTTATTTCGATTAACCGTGCAGTCCTAGCTGGGTTAGTGCAGATCTAAAGTGTGCTGTGTGTGTGCAGGTGTTGGAGAGTTTTAAGATCATGGACTACAGTCTGCTGCTGGGGGTTCATAATCTGGAGCAGGCGGAGCGCGAGCAGCAGATGGAGGGATCTCAGAGCAGCAGCGATGAGAAGAGACCGGCCGCGCAGCGAGCGCTTTACTCCAGCGCCATGGAGTCCATTCAGGGAGGAGCGGCATGCAGCGGCTCCATAGACACCGACGACACGTGCGTGCCTCTCATTTAAAGGCTCATGAAACCCCAGACTACTTTTTCTGAGTTTGTGTTGCACATCATAGAAGACAACGTTAGCATCCCATAATTTTAACAGTTGGAGAAAACTGGTTAATTTTAGGCTTTTTTGTGCTATTTTCATCCTCCGGGTTTAAAATCTACATTGTGTTGACGTCACAATTTGTGACGTGACAGTGGACTAATAGTACATCGATGACGCGTCGGTGTCTATTAAAGTATTCATGAGACTGCGTATTCTTATCCTATGAGAAGACGCTTCGCTTAATTATTCAGAACAGCATGTGTTGATTTGCTATGACAGGCGCTTCAGACAGTGAGATCGTGTATGTTACCTGAGAGAAGCGTTCATGGATCAGAGGAGAGTGTTTGTTTTTGCTTTGTAATAAGAGTTCGGCACAAACGTGATTCATTCACTTAGTGAGTGTAACTGTTTTTACAGCTCCGTGACTCAACTCGTCAAAAGGCTTATATAACACCGCAGAATAAGATTCTCTGCTCTCTCTGCAGGATGGGTGGCATTCCTGCTGTCAGCGGCACAGGAGAGAGACTCCTGCTCTTCATCGGCATCATAGACATCCTGCAGTCCTACAGGTCACACTCATGATAATGAAATAACATCAGTTCATTCGTGAAGCACATGTCAGATCTGCTCTGTTCTCTGAATCAGAGAAATCCTGATTTGCAAGTCACGTGATTCATCACCCACAAAAATGCCCACATTTATTAATTTATTTTTATTATTTTATTATTATTTTTTAGGAGTGATTTAAGTCATTGCCGTATGAGTATCAAACCTGCTTAAGATTTAACATTTAAATTACCTTTTAAATTGATGTTTATATTTATTTTAAAAGTATATTTATATAGTATTTATGTACAATTTTGATTTAACATTTTTTAAATATATTTTGATATCTGAAAATATTATATTGTTAAATTAATTATGAAACTATAATACTTGTTTATGTATTTATTTGTTTATTTGACAAATTGGGGTGATATTTGTTTTAAGCCAATTTAAGCCTTTTTTAAATTGTGTTTCATGGCGCAGGTGGTTGGAATTAATAAAATAAAATAATTATTAAACTATAAATGTAAAAAAAAAAATCTTACCTTTGCAGACTCTGAATTAAGTAAATCTGGCCCTTTGTTTTTATTTTATTTATTTAGTTATTGGCAAAATTGTGGCAATATTTTGAATTGTATTTTATATTTCACACAGTGCTTGTGCCTTGTAGTTGTTATTAAAATTATTTATTAAATTTAGATCAATTGTTAAGCTATACATAATTTTTTTAGCTGTCTACCTTTTAAGACTCATAATTATGTAAATCTGACCATTATTTATATATGTATTTAGTTATATATGTATTTATTTATTTATTTTATTTTGTCCTAAATTAAATAAATAAAAAAATATTGTATGAAAGTGAGTATTTAAATAAATAAATTAATTTATTTAATATTGATTGATATGTAAAAATATTCAATTTTATTTTATTTTGGGCCCTTATTAAATTGTGTTTTCTGTTGCACACGGTGCAGGTGGCCTGTAGTTTTGCGCGTGTGTATTTTCTCTCCTGCTGCTCTCTGATTCTCCGTTAGTGTGTGTTTGTGCTCTTTTGCTCGAGAGTCACGCCAGTGAACCTCGTACAGATGATGAAGCGCATGGCTTTATAATCTTCACTAGCGTTTGGGGTTGTTTTATGCTCTTATGTAACGGTTTTTATAAGACTGCATTGAGTTCTCCATCAGGACACTCAGCAGAGAAGTGAAGCTGATGTTTGTGTTTTTCTGCAGACTCACAAAGAAGCTGGAACACACGTGGAAGGCTCTGGTGCACGACGGAGTGAGAAACTCTCACAAATACATCATCATCATCATCTTCATCATCTTGACCGTTATAATGCATCATAACCCATGCGTCTGCCATCTCAGAGCATTAATACACATCACGTCTGATACTGTACATCTACAGTATAAACACACACTGATTCATGACCCTCCTTCCCCAATAAAACTTACTAATTTAAATCTCAAATATTATTATTATTATTATTATTTTTAAAAATAATTATTAAATAATAAATTCTTTATTAATTTTCATAATTGTGCCAATATTTGTTTTAACATAATTAGGCATAATATAATTTTAAAATTGTGTTTTATGGCGCAGGTGCCCTGCCCTGTAGTTAATATTGTTGTTAAAATAATTATTAAACTATAAATTTGTAGTTTAGAAAATGTAACATTTAACAAAAATTTAACAACTACCTACCTTTTAAGAATCTTAAGAAGAAATAATTTAAGATTTTATTTAATTTGTATTGTTTTTATTGCCAGAATTGTGGCAATATTTTGAATTGTGTTTTACGTTGCATATGGTGCTTGTGTGTTTTTAAAATGTATTTAATTTAAAATAATTAAGGTATACATTTATTTAAAAAAGTAAAGCTGCACTTTTAAGACTGTTAGGTAAATTACCTAAAAATTAGGTAAATGTGGACATACTTTATTTATTTATTTGTTGACTTTGTTGCAGTGTTTTTATTTTATTTCATATTTTATTTTGGGCCCTTTAGAAATTATTTTATATATTGCATATGGTGCAGGTGCTGTGTAGTTTTTGGGGTGAAATATTGTCATAAACACACATCATCTCTGATGTATCAACACCAGATGTGAGGCACAGTTATTTGTGAAGGTGAATACTGAATTTGCCCCAGTAGAGTAATTTCACCCTGTGGCCTCCTTTATTAATGCGCGCGTGCGTGTGTGTGTGAGAGTGTGAGGGTGTGTGTGTGTGAGGGTGTGTGTGTGTGTGTGTGTGTGTGTACTGGTTTATATATCCTGGTGGGGACTTAAACCTGACTACACACAGACTAATGGGGACTCGTGTCACCGTGTCACCCTAAATTGTGGTCCCCACGGGTACAAGTGAGTGTCTGTGTCTGTGTCTGTGTGTCTGTATTATTTTATATATTGCATATGGTGCAGGTGCTGTGTAGTTTTTGGGGTGAAATATTGTCATAAACACACATCATCTCTGATGTATCAACACCAGATGTGAGGCACAGTTATTTGTGAAGGTGAATACTGAATTTGCCCCAGTAGAGTAATTTCACCCTGTGGCCTCCTTTATTAATGCGCGCGTGCGTGTGTGTGTGTGAGGGTGTGTGTGTGTGTGTGAGGGTGTACTGGTTTATATATCCTGGTGGGGACTTAAACCTGACTACACACAGACTAATGGGGACTCGTGTCACGGTGGGGACCTAAATTGTGGTCCCCACGGGTACAAGTGAGTGTCTGTGTCTGTGTCTGTGTGTCTGTCTGTGTCTGTGTCTGTGTCTGTGTGTCTGTGTGTGTTGAGGAGATTGACTGAGACAGTGGACAGACTTTGATAAGGATCACTTGTGTTTGGTTTCACTGTAGATAATGTGAGTGTAAGTCTGAGAGAACATCTCTTTCCATTCGCTTTCCAACTTCTGTTTCTCTCTACTTCAGTTCCAGTCTGTGCTTTTCTCCCCAAACACTCCCACATGTTCCCATCAAACACTGTTCCTGTAAGACACGCTGGATTCTTCCTGCAGGCGGTGTTTGACAGATCTGAAGGATTTTGTTTTGTCTTATTAGGCACATTTGTACACTTGAAAGCAGATTTGTGTAAATCAAATTGACTACTGCTATTTCTATAAATGTGAATTTCATAGAAACATGTTCAGGTCGTATTTCACCCTAAAATAAACACATTACGTCGAAGTATAATTATACAAACAGTAAATGAAGTCTTTTTTTAGAATTTTCATGATAAAGAGAATTAGAATAATTCATTTTCTCCTAAATTTCTAATTATCATATGGATGTTTTACTTTTGAGTTTTACTTGTTCTCAATGATGATTCTTATTGGATTCTCATTATTGTAATACAGTATTTGTATGGTACAATTTAATATAAAAAGTAAAATATTACTATAATATAATGATTTTTTAATCAGGATAAATGAAATGCAGTATAACAAATACTACTATGATATAAACAGAAATACTATATATATATATATATATATATATATATATGCAATACAATAATAGTTAAATCATATATAATATTATATATAAATATATAGTTTATATTTTGAAAAAAAAAACTTGCTACGTGTGCTGCATTAAGCTAACTGAGACTTGTTATAGCACTTGCATATCATTGCTCTTTTGTTGATTTTGATTGCTTCCAATTATTTTTTGGATAAAAGCGTCTGCTAAATGATTAAATGTAAATATAGTTTATCTATAATATTTTTTGTTCTTTTGCGTTAAGCAGTGACATTTAAAAAAAAAAAAAAGTATAATGTGCTTAACTGTCATGAAAATAGTATCAGAAGTCAAAAAATCTAAAATTAGACTCTATTTAGGCAAAATATGCTAAATATAATAATGTGCCTCTTCTGCAGCGATTCGAATGATAATTTGCTCCTCAATAATGACATTGAGAAACTTTAATAGACATTAAAGTATATATAAATACTTCAAATAGGAGTTTTATTGTTATTTAGACCCATTTTGCCTGATCAATATATACTCGTATTTCTCTCAGGACACTGTTTCCGTCCACCGACCGAACTTCTACGCTGACCGCTTCTTCAGGTTCATGAGCAGCACTGTGTTCAAGAAAAGCACTTGTGAGTGCCTCACAGAACGACTGTAGTGATAAAGAGCTGAAGGAGACGCTGTAATCTAACAGAAGTCTGATTCTGGTTTGTCCAGCACTGAAGGCTTCTCCAGCTAAGAAGGGCCGTGCGGTGCTGACCGTGCCCAAACTCAGTGGCCCCGGAGCGGCCTGGTCAGCCTGCCAGCTTCCCTCAGAGAGAGACGAGAACATCTATGATCTGAGAGGAGCGCGCAGCTTCCCCGTGCTGGAAAACCATGGTGATCATCCTACTTTATGTGCATGCTTTTGATAAGTAGTGTTTTGCATAGAAGCCAGTTTGCACCAGGGAATAAAAATCAAAAAGGCAATTGTGACTTTTTGTCTCACAATTCTGACATTTTTTTCTCTGAATTCAGAGATTATATATTGCAATTGTGAGTTTATAGCTCACATTTATTACTTTATTCTCTGAATTCAGAGAATACAGTAATAAATGTGAGCTAAAAACTCAGCATTGCGAGATATAATCTGAATTCGGAGAAAAAAGTAATAAATGTGAGCTAAAAACTCAGCATTGCGAGATATAATCTGAATTCGGAGAAAAAAGTAATAAATGTGAGCTAAAAACTCAGCATTGCGAGATATAATCTGAATTCGGAGAAAAAAGTAATAAATGTGAGCTAAAAACTCAGCATTGCGAGATATAATCTGAATTCGGAGAAAAAAGTAATAAATGTGAGCTAAAAACTCAGCATTGCGAGATATAATCTGAATTCGGAGAAAAAAGTAATAAATGTGAGCTAAAAACTCAGCATTGCGAGATATAATCTGAATTCGGAGAAAAAAGTAATAAATGTGAGCTAAAAACTCAGCATTGCGAGATATAATCTGAATTCGGAGAAAAAAGTAATAAATGTGAGCTAAAAACTCAGCATTGCGAGATATAATCTGAATTCGGAGAAAAAAGTAATAAATGTGAGCTAAAAACTCAGCATTGCGAGATATAATCTGAATTCGGAGAAAAAAGTAATAAATGTGAGCTAAAAACTCAGCATTGCGAGATATAATCTGAATTCGGAGAAAAAAGTAATAAATGTGAGCTAAAAACTCAGCATTGCGAGATATAATCTGAATTCGGAGAAAAAAGTAATAAATGTGAGCTAAAAACTCAGCATTGCGAGATATAATCTGAATTCGGAGAAAAAAGTAATAAATGTGAGCTAAAAACTCAGCATTGCGAGATATAATCTGAATTCGGAGAAAAAAGTAATAAATGTGAGCTAAAAACTCAGCATTGCGAGATATAATCTGAATTCGGAGAAAAAAGTAATAAATGTGAGCTAAAAACTCAGCATTGCGAGATATAATCTGAATTCGGAGAAAAAAGTAATAAATGTGAGCTAAAAACTCAGCATTGCGAGATATAATCTGAATTCGGAGAAAAAAGTAATAAATGTGAGCTAAAAACTCAGCATTGCGAGATATAATCTGAATTCGGAGAAAAAAGTAATAAATGTGAGCTAAAAACTCAGCATTGCGAGATATAATCTGAATTCGGAGAAAAAAGTAATAAATGTGAGCTAAAAACTCAGCATTGCGAGATATAATCTGAATTCGGAGAAAAAAGTAATAAATGTGAGCTAAAAACTCAGCATTGCGAGATATAATCTGAATTCGGAGAAAAAAGTAATAAATGTGAGCTAAAAACTCAGCATTGCGAGATATAATCTCTGAATTCAGAGATTATATCTCGCAATTCTGAGTTTATAGCTCACATTTATTACTTTTTTCTCCGAATTCAGATTATATCTCGCAATCCTGAGTTTATAGCTCACATTTATTACTTTTTTCTCCGAATTCAGAGATTATATCTCGCAATCCTGAGTTTATAGCTCACATTTATTACTTTTTTCTCTGAATTCTTCCGTCATCATTTACTCATCCTCCACTTGTTCCAGACCTGAATGAGGATCTTTCTTCTGTTGAGCACAAAAGACCAAACAGTTTTTGCTTATTTATTGTCTCAGGTCTGCAGTCCTGCACTCCTCCATCGTTCGAGGAAGCGACCACGGCGTCTGTGTCCACAACTCTGTCCTCCAACACCTCCATATCAATCCCAGAACGCTCTCCGTCAGACACCACAGAGCAGCCGCGCTACAGGTCAACATAAATCACCTCGTTTACAGAGATGACTTCATATTCAGTCACGAAATAAGAAGCAACAGTAACACTTCACTTGAAGCCTTTATGTATAATGCATTATAAAGGCATTCATAATGTAACCTATAATGCATTATATATTCTCATAAATAATTGTAACCAAAGTTAAAATGCATTATAATATTTTCAGATTCCTTATTGCTTCTGAAGCTGTTTTACTGCATTATACTGTGCTTTCTAAAGGTGTAACAATGAATAGATAAGTATTATATTATAATTGTAGTAGTAATTATTCATAAGATCATACAATGCAATTATGAGGCATAATTAATGCAGTAAAAATAATATATAAAGGTTTCAACAACATCGACAAGGCTGCTTATTTTCTGACCACCTGGATATGAATATCTTTGAATATATTTTTGTTCTCTTTTGTTTTCACAGAAGACGCACATGGTCTCTGAAAGACGTCGAGGGACGGTGAGCTTCATTGGCATGACTGTATTTTTGTTTACAAACCATATTGAACTGTGACTTTACATGCTCACATCAGCTAGTTTATCAACTCGGTATTTAAATCAAGATATATTAACTATATGACCTAAGATGTTCAGACAATTCATCAAAATTAACTTTTTTTTATTTAATTAAATATTAAATATTAATTTATTAATTAAATTAATAAAATATATCTTTTTTTTTCTTCTGAAAACAAGAAAAAATTGCTGCTAGTGGAGGCAGGAAAATAATCTAGTTTTCCCTTTGAATTAATTTTTTATTTTATTTATTTATTTATTTTGACTCCATTGGCGCCAGTAAATGTCAAGTAAATGTATTTTGATGTGAGAATGTTTAGATATTTGTACTGGAAAACAAGACAAAAATACTGAGTAAGAAGGTCATTTTTTAGTGGGTTTTTCTAGCTGAATGTGCTTGTTTTGGCAGGACACATGAGGTGGTGGATGTGCATGAGGAAGAGCAGCAGACCATCACTGTGCAGGTGGAGGTGAAGAGAGAGAGAGAAGACGAGGAGGAGGAGCCAGACGTCTCTGTGACACAGTACGTGCAAATACTGCCAGAAATCACCACAGTAAACATGCATATGAATCTCATACCAGCAGCACTCAGTTTCTGATACAGTATTTTCATCATGTTTTCAGTTATTTGTTTGAGAACTAAGTCAATGGTTTGTTTTCCTAGCGAATGCACGAAAAGATGTATATCTTGAATGCAATATACTGTTAGTTGGTTTGGATAAAAGCATATGCCATATGCATATATGTGAAGCCTACACTAAATACTGTGTATTTTTCATTTATTTTTATTTTAGTACTTCTATTCAAATGTTTTATTTCAGTTAGCTGCCAAGGCAACATTTCAAGCTTTTTAACTATAAAAAATAACTTTTTGATATTTTATTTCAGCTTGATTTTAGTTAATGTAAACCGTTTGAATAGTTTTAGTTGTAGCTAACAACAACACAGGTGAATAAAATGGATGCAATCTTAAAGCAATGGAAACATCTATGGTGAAAATGATTAGTTATGCTAAAAAAAATATCATAATATAATATAAAAAAAAAAAACCTACATTTAATTTTTTAATTAAACGTTTAACAAACATTAAACACAAATTACACTACATTTTTAATTTAAGTTTTTTAACTTATCAAATATTATCTAATATTTCTATAATATTTTATTTCAGCTTTATTTCAGTTAGCAAAAATAATATAATATTTCTGTATATTTAATTTATGTATTCGAATTGCATGTAATATTTGGATTTGGATTACACCGTTTTAACCTAAACTAATAAACTTAATGTGATGCATATTTTTTAGTAAAGCATAGAGGAAACAGATAAGAAACGGGTCAGATTTCTGTAATAGTACTAATAAACCAAATGTGTTTTAAATACAATTGAATTCAGTTGAATTCTAAGCTATTTTGAAAATGTGCTTATTTAATTAAAATGAAATAGAAACAAATAGCCAATAATAAACTATGCCATGGTTTTTTTGTTTTTGTTTTTTTGAAGAGATACTAACTGCATCATCCATATGCATCAGATTAATTTAGTTTGTTAAAACTGTGTAATCCAAATGGATGGAAATTTTAGATACAATTCAAATATATAAGTCCTAAATGTAGACCTAAATATTTTATTGAGTGTGATGGCGATCACCCTGCTGAGATTGATTATGGGATAATGACCAGCTGTACATTATCCCTGACCAAACAGCTCTCAGACTTAATCCTGATTCACATAATATTTCTACACAGTATCTGAGATTATGATTAGTGCATCCCGAATAACTCTGCCAGAGGACTGTCTGCTGTTTCTGCTGGATTTATGAAATATGCATCCGTTTTCTGGCCTATTGTTGAAGCGGTGGATCTGTGAGATCCAGGTGTAGACTTTGGCCATATGTGACCCTGGAGTCTTAAGTGTCAATTTTTCAAAATTGAGATTTATACATCATCTGAAAGATGAATAAATAAGCTTTCCATTGATGTATGGTTTGTTAGGAAGACAATATTTGGTCGGGATACAACTATTTGAAAATCTGGAATCTGAGGGTGCAAAAAAAATCTAAATATTGAGAAAATCATCTTTAAAGTTGTCCAAATGAAGTCCTTAGCAATGCATATTACTAATCAAAAATTAAGTTTTGATATATTTACGGTAGGAAATTTACAAAATATCTTCATGGAACATGATCTTTACTTAATATTCTAATGATTTTTGGCATAAAAGAAAAATCTATAATTGTGACCCATACAATGTATTGTTGGCTATTGCTACAAATATACCCCAGCGACTTAACACTGCTTTTGTGCTCCAGGGTCACATACGGTCCGGAGAGCTTTACTGCAGACCCTCTGTTTCTGCTTTACTCCTCACGTCAAACACTCAAAGCCTCGCTCTCAGCACTTCTGTCACTTTGAATTCTTTATGGAAAGTGTCTGTCAGGCTAAATAAGGAGTCAGTGATACGGTGCAAACATCAAAAGCTAGATCTTTACATTTACTGTCTCTTTTAAACTGTGAGTGATGTGAGCCTTGCAGAACTGGTTGCTAGGAAGTTTTGAGTGGTTGCTAGGTGGTCACTTACGGCCTCAAGTAAGAGCCTGATCCCAGATCAGTGTTTTAGTTTGTTGGTGATTTAATGCAGGGATTCAGCCAAAACCTTTCTGAGCTAAAATATCTACTTGAAATCCTCCCTAGAGGACAACAACACATTCACATGATCCTGCTTCTCTGATTTGTGTGTACACAAATAAAATATTTAATCTTTTTTAAAAATACGGTAATAGATTAATTTTCATTTGTTTTTGTTATAAAATTATGTATTTATTTTAGTATTTACATTTATCCCTCTTATCATATTGATATTTTATTATAAATAAATAGGAATATTAAAAATAAAATATTAATATTTTACATTTAATATATTAATATTTTAATTAATTATTACCAATAATTATTTTACATGTGTCCTTCTTATTATAGCTATATAATATATTATAAACATTATATTATTATTCTAAATAGAATATTTATATTTAATAAATTAATTAATAACTCATAATTATTTTACATTTATCCCTTTTATTATATTTATAATATATAAGTAATATAATAATAATATTATTATTATTATTATTAATATTTATATTTGACAATTTAATTAATTATTAGCTAATAATTGACATTTATACCTATTATTATATTTATATTATATACTATAAATAATAATATATTATTATTATAAATTATATATATTTTTTAATTTTGTATTCATTTGATAACTACCTAATTAATGTTTGAATTTAATGTAATTAATTTAATTAATAACTGATCATTATTTTACAATTATCCCTGTTATTACATGTATATTATATATCATTATTATTATTCTAAATAAACTATTTATATTTAACATTTTTAATTAAATTAATTAATTATAAGCGAATGATTATTTAAGATTTCACCCCTATTATAAAAAGATTTGAGTCTTAATAATTGTTGTCCATATCTTTTTTTTTAGCTCGGTGACGGACGTTCCTCCTCCAGACATTGATGACCTCGTCTCAAAAACAGCACCCGTTGCCAAGGAAACCGTCTCCCAGACAACACTTCCTGGTGACACCCAGACGACACTTCCTGTGGAAACAGCTCCTCTGACAGAAAGCGGGGCCCTAGAGTCAGCTCCGGCCCCTGAAGCAGCCTTCAGCCCAAACACACAGCGTCTCTCAGAGTCCCAGAGCCGCGGATCTCTGGAGGAAGAGCTCGCCTCAACCACTGACATCTACTTTGTGAGTATGAGCACCATCGTAGGACCTTACAGTCACAGACAAACGCAGCGTCTGGGTTTGAGCCATTACTGCTGTGATGTTTCAGAACTTCATCAGGAGTTGTTTTGGTGGCGGTCTGATTTACAGCAGCGTAATGCTGTCATATTAGCATAAGTTCATGTTGAGTTTA
Source organism: Sinocyclocheilus grahami (assembly GCF_001515645.1). Classification (NCBI taxonomy): domain Eukaryota; kingdom Metazoa; phylum Chordata; class Actinopteri; order Cypriniformes; family Cyprinidae; genus Sinocyclocheilus; species Sinocyclocheilus grahami. The sequence continues at coordinate 894,799 of NW_015505635.1, forward strand.
TGAAGTGTTACATACAGGGTTCCCACAGTTACAAAGACAAATATGAATATAAACTTGTGAAAATGTGAACAACAGTGTTATTTTTGTATTGTTTATATATTTTATTATTATTATTTTATATGTTTTTAACATTTTATATGTATCATTATAATATTTTGTATATATAGTTTTAGTTTTATTCCATGTGTTTTTGTCATTAATTATTTTTTACACATTTTATATTTTTTTACAATATTGTTTTTACTTAGATTTACATTTACATTTAGATTTAATTTTAAATTTGAATTTTAGTTTGAGTCATATTTGTACTTCTTTCTAAACCTCTTTCAGTTCGTTTCCGAGGCAACATTTCTCATTTTAATTTTTTAAGTTTTTCATCTAATATTTATATTATATTTTATTTAATAATAATAATTAATAGTTGTAGTTTTAGCTAATAACAACACAGCTGAATAAAATGGATACAGTTTTAAAGCAATGGAAATATATATGATGAAAATTACTAGTTATGCCCAAAATATATAATAATATATCATAATAATATAATAATAAATATTATGCATCCTGCTTTTAGTGAGTCTAAAAAGACTTGAACAAAAATTAGGCAACAAGCTTTAAAAAACATTAAAAAAGTTCTAAAAAAATTTTTGTTATTTAATTTAATTTAATTTTTTTCATTTTTAAATTTGTAAAAACTTAAAACAAAATTAGGCAACGTTTTTAATTTAGTGTAAATTTTATTACTTACTAAATATTATCTATTTTCTATTATATTTTATTTCAGCTTTATTTCAGTTATCAACATTGATTTGAATAGTTTTACTTTTAATTGATATTAGCAAGACTGGTAGATTTGGTATGTACTGGAGAAAATTTGGTATGTACTGCACCTGATATACAGTATATCCAAAATGATTGATATTGAATCGAATCAAATCAAATCGCTAGCTTGTGAATGAGAATCGAATCGATTTTCGAAATTTGTTTCAAATCCCAGCCCTACTGTTAATACAGTATATTTTAAACACACTTATACATGCAGCACTCAAATACAGTATGTAAACTCATTTTCATTTCACTAAAACAAAATGCCACAAATCACCTGATTTGGTGACTTCATGTGGTGTGGAGCTAAATATGAATCATGTTCCACAGAGCGCCAGTCTGAATGATCTAGTGGAGTGTGAGTGAGTGTGTGAGTGAGTGAGTGAGTGTGTGAGTGAGTGAGAGTGAGTGTGTGAGAGTGAGTGTGTGAGAGTGAGTGTGTGAATGTGTGAGTGTGTGAGAATGTGTGAGTGAGTGAGTGTGTGAGTGAGTGAGTGAGTGTGTGAGTGAGTGTGTGAGTGAGTGTGTGAGTGAGTGTGTGAGTGTGTGAGTGAGTGTGAGTGAGTGAGTGTGAGTGAGTGTGAGTGAGTGTGTGAGTGAGTGAGTGAGTGAGTGTGAGTGAGTGAGTGAGTGAGTGAGTGTGTGTGAGTGAGTGTGAGAGTGTGAGAGTGTGAGTGAGTGAGAGAGTGTGTGAGTGTGAGAGTGAGTGAGTGAGTGTGAGAGTGAGTGAGTGAGTGTGTGAGTGAGTGAGAGTGAGTGTGTGAGAGTGAGTGTGTGAGAGTGAGTGTGTGAATGTGTGAGTGTGTGAGAATGTGTGAGTGTGTGAATGTGTGAGTGAGTGAGTGAGTGAGTGTGTGAGAGTGAGTGTGTGAATGTGTGAGTGTGTGAGTGTGAGTGTGAGAATGTGTGAGTGAGTGTGAGTGAGTGTGTGAGTGTGAGTGAGAGTGAGTGAGTGAGTGAGTGTGAGTGAGTGAGTGAGTGAGTGTGAGTGTGAGTGAGTGAGTGTGTGAATGTGTGAGTGTGTGAGTGTGAGTGTGAGAATGTGTGAGTGTGAGTGTGAGTGAGTGTGTGAGTGTGAGAGTGTGAGTGTGTGAGTGTGAGTGTGAGTGTGTGAGAGTGAGTGTGTGAATGTGTGAATGTGTGAGTGTGAGTGAGTGTGAGTCAGTGTGAGTCAGTGTGAGTGAGTGTGTGAGTGTGTGTGTGCGTTTTTGTGACAAATGAGGACATAAATTTGTATAATGACAAAGGTATGACAGGTATTACAAGGAGAAGGTGACTTTTCAGGACATTACCCCATGTCCCCACTTTTCAAAACGCTTATAAATCACACAGAATGGAGTGTATTGAAAATCTGAAATAGCACAAAGTCTCCTGTGAGGGGTAGGTTTAGGGGTAGGGTTGGTGTAGGGCAATAGAATATACGGTCTGTACAGTATAAAAACCATTACGCCTATGGAGAGTCCCCCCTTTTCACAAAAACAAACCTGTGTGTGAGTGTGAGTGTGAGTGTGAGAGAGTGTGAGAGAGTGTGAGAGAGGGTGAGAGTGTGTGTGTGTGTGAGTGTGAGTGTGAGAGAGTGTGAGAGAGGGTGAGAGTGTGTGTGTGTGTGAGTGTGAGTGTGAGAGAGTGTGAGAGAGGGTGAGAGTGTGTGTGTGTGTGAGTGTGAGTGTGAGAGAGTGTGTGTGTGAGAGAGTGTGTGTGTGTGAGTGTGTGAGTGTGTGTGTGTGTGTGTGTGTGTGTGAGAGTGAGAGTGAGAGTGTGTGTGAGTGTGAGTGTGTGTCTCTGAGTGTCACAGTCTCTCTCTTCTTCATCATGGAGTCTTTAAAGCTTTCAGGTGAAGCTCTTCTAAACTGATATTCTGATCGAAGGTCCTGAAGTTAACTCAGACTGTGTCCAAACCGCATGTTCTGACAGATTTCCAGCTGCTCAGTGTGACCTGACTTTGTCTCATCAGGCCGGTTTGGACACGGTGACCATGTTTTTAAAAATGTTTTTGTGTCATGTGGATTTTAGCATGAGACACAGAATGTGTCAGTCCTGATGTGTGTGTGTGTGTGTGTGTGTCAGTACGCTGAGGGCAGATATTGGGTTTACTCTCCAGTGCTCAGCTCCTGCAGTGTCGTAAGTCAACAGATCTGAACACCTGAGTGCAGGACGTCCCAACCACCATAATATTACATTATAAAGACTATATTTGAATTTCATTTGACATTGTCATTTCTATTACAGTCTCACAAACTCTCGGTTGGGAAATCCTGCTGCAGGCTGTAGTTTTAGGGTTTTATTAGAGGTCTTACAATCCAGTAGCTCACCTTCATGTGTAGGTTTTCACCTCCTGATGGACAAACTCATGATTCCTGATAATACTTTTCACATTGCATTCGTAGTATGGAAACCTAGCCTCTGCTAACTCAGCTTTATTAAAAGAGTATGTAAAACAGTGTGCAGTACGTTTCATGTAGTAGTGTGCTATGCTGTGGTCACATGACCTCTCCACGTGTCCGGTTATCATAACAGAAACAAATACAATCATTAATCAAATTTAGTGTAAAATCATCTTAAACTTTTTGCAGCCCAATCAGATAGTGAGTCAAAAAGGAGATGATAAATATCAAAATTATTATTACTTCAGGTTCATCCATCAAACTGGAAATAGTATAATTGAGATCAGGGTTGTTATAGTTAACTAAAACCATTAAAATAATGTTAAAAAGATGTTCAAAAACTTTAATTTACTGTGAAAATAATTAGTTTTATTTCAGCTAGTTGCCAAGGAAACATTGATTTAATTTAACTTGATGTACTAAAATATCTAGAAGTAAAACTGTAATAAAAATGAGTAAAAAACTATATAGACATGAAACAACAACTAGTAAAAATGAACAAAATGAACAACAAAATGACAAAAACTTTTACAAAATTACCAAAGCAAACAATAAAATGAAAACAAAAACATGAAAATATAAAAACTACTTCAAACTATTAATAAAAATTAGAATATTATTTCAATGATACTAAAAGAACACTGATGGAGATACTGTAATAGATTTCATTAATATGAATTGGAATTAGTTTAGTTTTTTTAAGTTTTAGTCATTTTGTTGTTTTTTATCTTTTGTTAAATTTTGTTACAAAGTAATACAAAATTATATAAACGTTAAATGTTTATATAGTTTTTATTACTTTTATTTTTATATTAATGTTTTTTATTATTTATATATTATATATTTTTATCTTATTTTACTTTACTTTTTTCCTTTGTTTTTCCTTTAGTTATTTTAGAACATCAATTGCTTTAGCAACTAGCTGAAATTGATTTTTTTCTTTGTTTTTAGTTTGTTAACAACAATAGCAAATAAATAAGTTTCATTATGTGTTAGAGTGTTGGAAAATCCATAAACTGCATACATACTGAAAATGTGCATACTGTGCACTGCATACGTATAGCATGCAGCCAAACTAGTATGAGTATGATAGTGTGTGTTTGGAGGCACATTCACTGTGATCTGTCGTTTTATTCTTCCACTAAATGTTGAATGTTTCTAGTCACCTCATGCGTTTGCTCTTTCTGTTTCTGTGTGTTTGTGCTTCATGCGTCTGCGTGGCTCCGTCTCTCTGTGTGTGTGTGTGTGTGTGTGTGTGTGTGTGTGTGTGTGTGTGTGTGTGTGTGTGTGTGTGTGTGTGTGTGTGTGTGTGTGTGTGTGTGGGGCCCGCTGTGGTGGGGGGGGGGGGTTGGTGCAGACTG
>NW_015505635.1:903192-905360 GCF_001515645.1 Sinocyclocheilus grahami
CACAGCGCGAAGTTGATGTATTTCCTCAGCAACCAGCACGGATCAGCTCCAGGCATGACGAAGCGGATATCGTCCTCTTGTGGAAAACCAAACAAAGTAGTTTCGCTTTCACAACGAAGCACACAGCGTCTTCACGACATGGCAGCAGCAACAATACTACAGCGAGAATAAAAGTTACGCCTTCTTTCTTTGCGTGAACATTTGGGCGGCGTTATGCAAATCTTCCCACATAGTGATGTAGACATGTGGGGGCGTGTTAGAACGAGCCGTTTTAGGTAGGCGTGTTTGACTCTTAACTTTTATAAAGAATATCTCTTTGGATTTGAGACTTTAGTCTTTGCAACTTTACAGATCTTCTTTATGCACCAAGAGCTTGTAACACCCCAAAGAGAAAGAAAAACTTGAAATCACATCATATGACCCCTTTAATAGTTGATGATAATAGCGCTCTGCACTCATCCAGGTTCAGTTCTTCTTCATGGTTAAAGCAGCGACATGCGACTCAGTAATTGCTGGTGAAAATAATTACCACACGATTACTCTGGTAACCAGCAGGCTATGAGGGTCTGACTTTCTTGCAAATGTATTTATGGGCTGTTTTGAACGTGCTGTAAAATGGGCACAGTTCCAGTCGGGGCAAAAGACATCAAAAACCGTGGAAAACGGTTATACGTGACGCGTTACTGTAATATATCCTGGTTTGGAAGGAATGTTGCCTTAGAGATTGGCCAGAATTAGACATTTTATCAAATTAAGTTGACTACTTTCTGGAGCAGCGCACCCATGATGCTTAAAAACAGCAGGTTTATGAGGTTTCTCATCGTTTCATGCCTCTATTTCGAGTAATCAGTTATCTAAACTCATTATTCACCAGCAAACTGTTTTCATTGTCTGAATCGAGGTGAAAAGCAATCAAATATAAGTTCAACACACGCGGCTGTTTCTGTAATTATCTGTGTTAGCTTGACCACTGATCCAGCCTAGGCCACCTGAAACCCAGAGTCACGAATACGTTCTCGAGAAGAGTTGCATGTGTGATTCCTGACAGTCATTATAAACACATGGCCTTTTTATATTGAAAATGTTCCCCCTTTATATCCCAGCTTTCCAATTAGGAGACATCCAAGCTGAATTACGCTCACCATGGCAACCGAGCCAGCATGCATTCCCTTTGATATCAGCCTGTCCCACAGGATAGCAGGGTTTATCACCGCGCGCTAAAATTAGCACTTTCTTTCTGTTTCACACTCTCTCTCTCACACACACACACACACACCTTCTCCCATCTTAAATTCCCTTTCCGTGACCCATCTAGTATACTGTATGCTAGCGACCTGACAGGCCGGTTCACAAACCCTCATTAAATATTTACTATGTTCGTTTATTTAACCTTTATATGTGCACCATCGTTTCTGTAACAAATGTAACTAGTTTGTTGCCATGATATTGATTTCTGAGAGGTTGTGATCAAAGTGACGTTGCTAAAAAAGAACATTATTTTGTGTATTTGGTGTAATGAAATGTTTATACGGTTTAAGGTTCAAAAAACACATTATTTTCCACATACTGTACATTATTGTTTCTCCTCTATGCCCCTCCTTTCTGAAACACGTCGATTTTTACAAAGCTCATCGGTCTGAAAAGCGAGGTGTGCTCTGATTGGCCAGCTATCCAGTGCGTTGTGATTGGCCGAATACCTCAAGTGTGTGACGGAAATGTTACGCCCCTCACCATACTGTGATGCCCTGTCCCGGCCAGAGCGACGACACAAAAACATTAAAACCCATTATAAACGAGGCGTTTGTTGCATCCAGTAGGGACATAATTATGGATTATAATGACTTATACTGTCTTTTTACGTGTTGCATTGCATCGTGCCACGTAAACATAAAACCATGTCTGCATTTGTGATCGGAGAAATGACAAACAACAAGCGCTACTCTACACTGCTCAAAACTCACGTTTGAATCATCAGTGGCAAATCCTTTAAATATGAAAACATACTTACAGTCAGTGAGTCAGTATTATTTGTCAGAACACCGGCATTGTAGGCTACTCTCTCAGGAAACAGTCCTCGTCCTCCATAAAATGTGTTGCACACTCCAAATATTTGGGTTGAAGTGTTCTGGAACAGTGTTGTAAATACAACTTAACCACTGATTTCTAGT
>NW_015505635.1:906592-912211 GCF_001515645.1 Sinocyclocheilus grahami
CACTCACACACTCACTCACACACACACACTCACACAGAGACACTCACTCACTTACGCATACTCTCTCACACACACACGCACAGACTCAGACACACACACACTCACTCACTCACTCACACACACACTCACACTGACACACTCACTCACTCTCTCTCTCACACACACACACACACACACACTTACACTGACACACTCACACTGACACACTCACACACACACACACTTACTCTCACACACACTCACTCACTCACACACACACTCACACTGACACACTCACTCACTCTCTCTCTCACACACACACACACACACACACTTACACTGACACACTCACACTGACACACTCACACACACACACACTTACTCTCACACACACTCACTCACTCACACACACACTCACACTGACACACTCACTCACTCTCTCTCTCACACACACACACACACACACACTTACACTGACACACTCACACTGACACACTCACACACACACACACTTACTCTCACACACACTCACTCACTCACACACACACTCACACTGACACACTCACTCACTCTCACACACACACACACAAGCATGCCCTTGGACTGTTTGCGCACACACTCACACAGAAGAGCCTGCGGTGTGTGTGTGTGTGTGTGTGTGCAATTCATGCAGTTAGTAGAGGAATCTCGAGGGCTGCATCCAAATTTGCATACTATCTGTACTGTATAGTATGAAAAATTAGGGTTATTGCATCCTAAAATAAATTATAATATAATGAAGGATGCCAAATACGTCTGGTTTGTGCACTGTTTCTGAAATAAACATTCGTTCATTATTTTTGGTCTTATATTCCTCCTTGCACTATGAACAGTGAGGAGTGACTGTTTTCAGAAGAATTTTAGACAAAAGTTTAGCATTTTCATTACTTATGAAAAGGTTTTATTTTCCATATGCTAATTCCAAAATGATAAAAATATATATATATATATCACACCTTAAATAAATAAACTATATGTGTGTAGTTAATTATATTGATATTATAAAATATTATAATATTAATATAAATAATTTATATTATTATTTTGTTAGAAAATGCATAACATTTATAGCTCATTTATAGTATTAATGAAGATATAGTAAAATAAAACTGAACAATGTGAGACAAAAACTTTGCACTATATGGTAACACTTTTTTTTAGAGTCTCTTAACTAGTTGCTTATTAGCATGCATATTACTAGAATATTAGCCATTTATTAGTACTAATTAAGCACATAATAATGCCTTATTCTACATGACCTTATTCTACATCCCTAATCCTTCCCAATACCTAAACTTAACTACCTTACCAACTATTAATAAGCAGCAAATTAGGAATTTATTGAGGGAAAAGTCGTAGTTAATAGTGAATAAGTGTTCCCTATTATAAAGTACACTATATATATATACTGTATATACATACACAAAATAAGCCTAAATGATCAAAAGTAATATAATTGGAGAATTTGCAGGTAATGAATGATTGTAGAGAGATGCTAATGTTTGCATTGATTATAAGGAAATGCTCTGAGGTCTGAAGATGCAGGTTTTGGGTGGTAGCGTCTCACTGCATACTCACTGTCTGTAAGTATGTACTTGAGTGTGCAAAGCAGATGCAGTGTTTTCATGAACATCTGTCTCTGTCTCTACAGTAATCTGGATGTTCAGTAGACGTCTCTCTGTGGGTCTGAAGCGGTTTTGCTGTTCTCCAGGATGCATTCTGCTCTTCTGAGCACGAGCGAGATGAACTGAAGAACCTTCCAGACAAAAACCTTGATCCTTTTCTACCTGGCTACCTGGGTCTGATCGATTCCCCTCAAGAACAACGTTAGCTCGCAGAAAATCCAGTGTGTTTGTGAATCCAGACATCAGGACATCAGGAGACTCCCTCAAATACATCTCGTCAGTTTCCCATAATGCACTAGACTAGATTTAATGTCTTCAATCATTCCATGAGCTCCTCTGGACGACGTGACTCTTCCTGATCGGTCACTATCCATGCGTCCAGCGTGGAGCTTCCTCATTATGCAATATGAACTCCTTTCCGTGATTGCATGTAATTACATGATACATTTGTATTTTGTGTACTGTACATCTGTTCGGAGTGGAATACAGTTAAAATATGCGATAAAAAGTAAAGATTGGAGACTGAAAGCATTGCTGCGGATGACTGCGATATCATGTGATGCTAGAAGCTGCTGTGAAACCGCCGGAGCAGAACCATATCAACATCACGTATGAATCGAGCGGGAATCATGTGAGTCCTGTCTTTTCCTATCAGTCGTGTTGTCAGACATGCTCCTTTTTGTATATTACTTTCTCTGTATTTTTCATAAGTCGGATGAATTTTATTATAGATCAACGTTGGTCTGTTATAGTGTTTCAGATTGTCTTCATTAAAACATGCAGAATTCCTCTATTCAGGTCAGCACACGGCAGAAAATCATTCAATCAATATTTTTGTCTTGTTTTTAAATAAATTCTTGAACATCCTTAAAACGAGATGCATTTACTTGAGAATTAAAAATTAAAACCATGTGTGTATATATATATTTGAATTATAAAAGTTCATATTTGAGGAACATTTTCCAATATTTCTTTTTCCTTTTAAAAACGTTTTATTTATTGTCATCTTTTATCGAATTTTTTTGAATGTCTATTATAATTTTATAGCTTTATAATTTATAATTAGAATTTAGAATCGTTTTTTTTAAGCTATTTTCATTATTATTATTAATTTATTATAAATATATTATTTAAAAAATACATATTCCATTCTAGGAACAGCTACCAATATTTTTTTTTTATTTATTGTCGTCTTTTATCGATATAATTTTACATGACCTTATTCTACATCCCTAATCCTTCCCAATACCTAAACTTAACTACCTTACCAACTATTAATAAGCAGCAAATTAGGAATTTATTGAGGGAAAAGTCGTAGTTAATAGTGAATAAGTGTTCCCTATTATAAAGTACACTATATATATATACTGTATATACATACACAAAATAAGCCTAAATGATCAAAAGTAATATAATTGGAGAATTTGCAGGTAATGAATGATTGTAGAGAGATGCTAATGTTTGCATTGATTATAAGGAAATGCTCTGAGGTCTGAAGATGCAGGTTTTGGGTGGTAGCGTCTCACTGCATACTCACTGTCTGTAAGTATGTACTTGAGTGTGCAAAGCAGATGCAGTGTTTTCATGAACATCTGTCTCTGTCTCTACAGTAATCTGGATGTTCAGTAGACGTCTCTCTGTGGGTCTGAAGCGGTTTTGCTGTTCTCCAGGATGCATTCTGCTCTTCTGAGCACGAGCGAGATGAACTGAAGAACCTTCCAGACAAAAACCTTGATCCTTTTCTACCTGGGTGCCACTTCCTGATCGATTCCCCTCAAGAACAACGTTAGCTCGCAGAAAATCCAGTGTGTTTGTGAATCCAGACATCAGGACGTGCATCGACTCCCTCAAATACATCTCGTCAGTTTCCCATAATGCACTAGACTAGATTTAATGTCTTCAATCATTCCATGAGCTCCTCTGGACGACGTGACTCTTCCTGATCGGTCACTATCCATGCGTCCAGCGTGGAGCTTCCTCATTATGCAATATGAACTCCTTTCCGTGATTGCATGTAATTACATGATACATTTGTATTTTGTGTACTGTACATCTGTTCGGAGTGGAATACAGTTAAAATATGCGATAAAAAGTAAAGATTGGAGACTGAAAGCATTGCTGCGGATGACTGCGATATCATGTGATGCTAGAAGCTGCTGTGAAACCGCCGGAGCAGAACCATATCAACATCACGTATGAATCGAGCGGGAATCATGTGAGTCCTGTCTTTTCCTATCAGTCGTGTTGTCAGACATGCTCCTTTTTGTATATTACTTTCTCTGTATTTTTCATAAGTCGGATGAATTTTATTATAGATCAACGTTGGTCTGTTATAGTGTTTCAGATTGTCTTCATTAAAACATGCAGAATTCCTCTATTCAGGTCAGCACACGGCAGAAAATCATTCAATCAATATTTTTGTCTTGTTTTTAAATAAATTCTTGAACATCCTTAAAACGAGATGCATTTACTTGAGAATTAAAAATTAAAACCATGTGTGTATATATATATTTGAATTATAAAAGTTCATATTTGAGGAACATTTTCCAATATTTCTTTTTCCTTTTAAAAACGTTTTATTTATTGTCATCTTTTATCGAATTTTTTTGAATGTCTATTATAATTTTATAGCTTTATAATTTATAATTAGAATTTAGAATCGTTTTTTTTAAGCTATTTTCATTATTATTATTAATTTATTATAAATATATTATTTAAAAAATACATATTCCATTCTAGGAACAGCTACCAATATTTTTTTTTTATTTATTGTCGTCTTTTATCGATATAATTTTATGAATGTCTATTACAGGTTTTTAGCTTTATTATTATAATTTGTAATTTAGTATAGTTATTTTTTTTATTGGCAAATTGTTTCTTTTATTTATTATTTTAAACAGTTATTATTATTACTATACAAATTATTTTATAAAAAAATGTTTTATAATTCTATTTATAATTATAATTTTTTATTTAATATAGTTATTATTATTAACATTGCCAGTGAGGTATGAAAAGTACATCATTCACCATATCATAACATTTTGCTTCTCAAATAAATGCATCTTATTTTAAGCATCTTATAACACTGCTGGAAAACAATGTTTTTATGGAGCACTGAGCGTTCTCTATAGAGTCAATATCTATAATGCCATAATCTCACAGATCTTTTGGAGGTGATCGAGAGTGTACAGTATGTTTGTAATCATTCAACATGAACTCTGAAGTTTTATGTTAAGATTGATCGTCTGTGTTTGTGAACACTGAACTGACTCGAAACGGCCCACGCTTAAATCTCAGCTTTTAAAACCTTGTCATTCTGCTTTTTTAAGCTTTACTCCATTTCAACAAGGAGTTTCTAAAATCTTTTTTTAATTTTTTTTATAATGGTTTATGTATTGTCATCTTTTATATATGTAATTTTATGGATGTCTATGAAAACTTTATAGTTTTTTAATATATTTTTTTTTGTTTGTTTTGTTTTGTTTGTTTGTAAGGCTAATTTCAGATGTGCTGAATATCATAATCATGGTCACAACAGGAATTTATATAAACATGTTAAAATGTACAGAATCTGCCGTGAAAATAATTCAGACATGCTTAATTTTGTAAAATCAAAGAAAAGTCACATTTACAATAATGCACTTAAAATGGAGTTAAAAATTGGATACTCAGTTTGGGTTTTAAAGGATAAAATGGCCTTATTTGAATAGTGAAACAATATTCAATATTATCAAAATCAATCCCATTTCTCATGTTTCATGGTATAGTATAATGTACAATATGTTTTAAAGTGTAATAATGTACTGTATGTGTGAAGTAATGAGCGTTTGATTTTTGGGGCGTTTGGTTTGTAATTCTTCAGACGTCTGGTGTGAAGCTCTAGCGTTTAAGTATCTGTTCTACAGTCTGCCCTCAGTAACTGGTGTGTGTGTGTGTGTGTGTGTGTGTGTGTGTGTGTGAGTGTGTGAGTGTG
>NW_015505635.1:915018-936609 GCF_001515645.1 Sinocyclocheilus grahami
GAGAGAGTGTGTGTGTGTGTGTGTGTGAGAGAGTGGGTGTGTGTGTGTGTGAGAGAGTGTGTGAGTGTGTGTGTCTGTGTGTGTGTGTGAGAGAGAGTGTGTGTGTGTGTGTGTGTGTGTGTGTGTGTGAGAGAGTGTGTGTGTGTGTGTGAGAGTGTGTGAGTGTGTGTGTATGAGTGTGTGTGAGAGACTGTATATATTTTGGTCACTGGTTTGAGGAAGGTCTGTGCTGTACTTTAGGCTTTGTCATTTCTGCAGCTCAGTGCATGTGAACTGAACCAAGTAACGTCTGTAAACCTCCACGGCCTGTGTGTCTGAACAGATCATTAGCTGGTAATGATGATGATGTAAAAATAAAAACAAACCACACCAATAAAGACTATATGGAAAATAAACTTTTCTTTTGGTTTTGCATTTAAATCTGATTTATATTGTGCTTTGGTGTGAGTGAATCTGTTTCTTCTCAGGTCTAAAAGCACGTTTAGTGTATTCTGGGTAAAAACAAGTGGCATGCAAAGAGTGTCGGCCACATTTATGGTGCGTTGTCTTGCATACACATCATTACAGACATCAAGTTTTATAAACAGCTTTAGAATTTTTCATTCTAGTGAAATGCAGTTTTTTTAATGTACAACCAATAGGATAACCGTTTTATTTATGTACGTATTTATTTATTGTGGTTTGTTGTTGTTGTTTTCATTTAGCATAATGACAATTTGAGGGAAATTGTCTTTTGGAAATACTGCTTTGAAAAAAAAAAAGTAAAATTTAAAAACAGGATTAAATTTCTTTATGCAAAATATTACAATATTTCTTTTGATTTTGGAGTGAAATATGACTCCAGTATAATTTCTTTCAGTTTATTATTTTTCTTATTATTTGTAAACATGTTTTGAAACCTGCCGTAGAAAAATAATTTGAATGATGAATTATGTGTAATATCTACTTCTCATATTGCTCTAATCAGACTGATACTGATCAGTTAACCCTATAGAAATGCACCGTCAGTTAACATCATTTGTTTTTCATGCTTTTTTGTCATCATTTTATTTTTTATGCTTGTGTTTTGATTGTGTGTCGAGTCTTTTCATCCAGTGATGACCTGAAGAAGCCAGCCATTGATGAAGCATCACAGGAAAATCAACAAAAAATGTGAGCTTTTCAGTGAATAATTAGTTACATTTAAATGTTTTTGAAAGAGTCTCTTCTGCTCACCAAGGCTGCATTTATTTGATTAAAAATACAGTAAAATTTTGAAATAGTATTACATTTTAAAACAGTGGTTTTCTGTGTGAATATGTGTTAAACTGTAATGTATTTCTGTGATGTGCAGCTGTATTTTCAGCATCATTACTCCAGTCTTCAGTGTCACATGATCTTCAGAAATCAGTATAATATGCTGATCTGCTGCTCAAGAAACATTTCTGATTATTATCAATGTTGAACACAGTTGTGCTGCCCAATATTTTTGTTGAAACGGTGATACATTTTATTTTTCAGGATTCACAGATCAATAGAGTTCAAAAGAACAGCATTTATTTGAAATAGAAATCTTTTGTAACATTATTAAAGCCATTAGTGTCACTTTTGATCAATTGAATGCAGCCTCGCTGAATAAAAGCACTTAAAAGAATTCAAGCCGAGCACTACTGTAGGCTGCTTTTATCAGTAATGATGATAGCTGATGTCAAACGTTCAGCTGTACTTCTGAAGGCTGTGTGTTGATGAATGAGACGCTCACACACTTCCTGCAAACACACACATCCAATAAGCATTCATTTACATTCACAGCGACTCAACAGGACACAGCCAGAGCAAACTAGCGCAGGTCAAAGGTTCTCATTCATCCTGAGATCAGACTTCAGCCAATCAGAGCTCAGCTTGAGATCTCTGCTGAAACTAGAGGATGACTAGTTTCATAACATAAATTCAAATATATATTATAATATATTCATAATAGAAGTGAAACGTATTTTTTAAAAACTGAACCACAATTTATTCACATTGCTGTCAATTTAGAGAGATTCCTATTTTTGAGTCAGTTTTTCTAGCGTTTCATCTTTTTATTATTTGTTTCAGTAGTTTGTAGTTATAATTTATAATTTGGTATAGTTTATTTTTTACTTACAGTACTCTATTTGCAAATAGTTTTTCTTATTTCTAAGCAATTATTATTGCTATTTTTATTTTCATGATCATTGCCAGTGAAGTGTGAACAATAGTTTTTTTTTTTATCTATAATGACTATTTTTTATCCGTAAACATGTATCTATAATGTGAATATGAAAAAAAATATTGCTGTTAGATTACATATTTTCCTTCAGTCATTTTTCTGTTTTAATGTTTGTAATTATAATTTATAATTTAGTATAGTTCATGTTTTTTTACTTTATTTTTTATTATTGCCAGTGAAGTATGAATAATATATGAATACTTATGGGATTTTACTCATAATAACGGTTTCTTAAAAATTGTAGAAGTACCATACATATTTTTTAAGATATTTCTGTCAGATTAAAAATGTTATAAAAATAGTTTTTTCTAATTGCAATTTATACTTTTTTTTTTTTTTTACTTTTTTCTTTTAGATTTATTCTTATTTTAAGCGATTATTAATATAATTGTCAATGCAGTATGAAAACTACTTTTTTATTATTTTTCCCATAATGCAATGTTCTGTCCAGAGATGCAGGAGAAAGAGGAAGTGGATCATTTCATGTGTACATATTTATTTTGATGCATAATTGACGCAATAGGTTAGTATTCACAATTTAAGCATCATTTTATTTTTAATTGAAAATGTTGATAATTACAAATAGTTGTGTGTGTGTGTGTGTGTGTGTGTCTGTGGTGTGTTCACAGCGAACCTCCAGACCAGCATTCATGAGACTTCATAATGAACCGACACATATTTTAAAAAACAATGCATACAAAAAAATGTCCAAAAGAGCTATATGCATATCAAATCAAATAAATAGTGCTGTAACAGATGAGCTCTCATCTGGTATTGAGTTTTTTTTTGCTGATCTGTTAGTCTGACACTATATTTGTTTCCACATGAGTGTGTTTGTTATTAGATGTACCAGAATCCAGCCACAGATATGTTTGTGAAGGCGGGACTTCCTGTCTACTGTAAATATCACTTCCTCCTCTCATAGTGTTACACAGACAGGAATAGAAAGCTCTGATATCAGACTCCACTAGCAGCTTTATCAAGGTTAAATGCTTACAACTAGTACTGTCTGTCTAGTAGCTTGATTTCACTATACTTTGCTGAAGAATATGATGGTCAGTCTCAAGAAAACATGTGAGGTTATACAGTATTGAATGAAAAAAACATATTATTGCATTACTATAATTTAATGAGGGAAATTCATGAAAATGTCACATAACTACTAATAATCTAAGTTAATGCAATATACAGTGCATATATATATGTGTGTGTGTGTGTGCGTGTGCGCGTGAGAGTGTGTGTGCATGCGTGCGTGCGAGTGTGTGAGTGTGTGTATGTGTGTGTGTGAGTGTGTGTGTGTGTGTGTGTGTGTGTGAGCGTGTGTGTGAGCGTGTGTCAGGGAAACTGACATAAAATAATGCAGAAAAAAAATTGGAAATGCAAAAACATTTCACTTAATAATTTTCATGACATTTTAATGAATTTCCCTCAGTAGCAATGCAAATATATATATATATAAAGAATTTAGCATTACTGTAATAAAAATTTGAGGGGAAAAAAGTAGAAAATAAAAAATAAATACAATTATATTACTATTAATAATTATATTATTGAAATGTATTTTGCGTGATCAAATTAGTTATATATTAAAAAAAAAAAAAAAAAAAAATTTTTTTTTGTAAAAAAATTTAATATTATTAATTATATGATTAAAATGTATTTTGATTTTGGAGTGAAATATGCCCTCACATGATCTTGAGCTGATGGTAGCAGAGGACAAGGTATTTTTATCCATGTATCTCTATGATTGTGTAATATTTACTTGCATTGATAAACCTAATTTTCATATTTCAACCACAGTCTTGCAGCTAATAAACCAGAGCACAGTCAGATACTGTAAAAGTTTACTCATGGCAGTCGTATGTGTGTATGTGAGTGGACAAGCTATACATATATTACACAAATAAAACATTAGCGCATGACATGTAGAGGGAGACGAGATGAGTGACAGGTGAGGCTGGTTGTCATGGTTACAGGTTTTGGCAGCACTGCAGTTTGATGCCCTTCTGGCCGTCTGTGGTCGGCGGGACGCTGATGTCCACCACGTTGTTTCCCGGCGACTCGTCGTGAGCCGATCGGTCAGCGATTTGCTTCTGTGATACGATGCGATAGATTTCTAAAGATGCAGGAGAAATGAAGAGAGAGCAAGTGAGAGAATGAATGCAGACTAATGCCAATAAAATCTGACTGGATGAGCCTCATTCAAAGCCACTGTAAAACAGCTCGACATAAACTCTTGATTGTTATGATTATTATAAACCCATTCATGTATATTTTTCCTATAATCTTAACTGTATTTTTTATTAAAAACTAATATTTTTTTTGTCCGTTTTAATTTTAATTTTATTTTGCTTTTTTATATTATTATTTAGTTTTCAAAATTCTAATTTTATTGCCATTTTTTGCATTAACTGCACATATTTTCCTCTTAAATTCTCATTAGGTCCATGCAAAAACATTTTACTTTTTATAAATATTTCAACTTTTCACTCACAAAAAGAAAAGAAAAGCATATATATATATATATTATTTTTTTTTCTTTATTGCTTTTTATTGAAGGTTATACTGCAGAAAAATCTTAAAACAGGATTCGGTTTCTTTATGAAATATGACAATGAACTTTTTTTTATTTCTTTTTAAATATATCTCTTCATACTATATATATTTTCAGTATTTTGTTTTTATTTCTTTTTTATATATATTATATATATTTTCAGTATTTTGGTTTTTATATCTTTCTTCATATTATATATACTCCAACTTAAACTTTAAGTAAACTAAGCTTTAGGTTTTTCAACTAATATTTTTGTTTTATTTATTTCAGCTTTATTTCAGTTAACAAAAATGTCTTCAATATTTTTTGTTCGAATGATAATAACCCTGTTCTCAATGTATTACATTCATTTCTTAAGTGTGTGAATGTAAAATTTCCATTTGTCCCTCCAGTTTATCTTTTTAATAATTGTGAAACATATCAAAATACACCGAATCACTCTGAATCATGGCCAAATTTGAAACCTGATGCTGCGTTGCATCATCTAGTAAAGAATGGTTATGGAATCGCATGATTTTAAGTGTGAATATTTACACCCCTGTCTAAAATCCCCATAATTCCTGGCAGGCAATCGCAGCTTACCAGATGGCAGATGCTGCACTTTTAAAGTTACATAAGATGCCACAGTAGCTGTCATGAGAATCATGTTATTTGCTTTATTGCTACTGTGAGGGAGCGTTTGACTGGAATGATGCTTCATATGGGTCTGCACCTGTTAGGATGTTCTTGAAGGCCTCCTCCACGTTAGTCGAGTCCAGAGCGGACGTCTCGATGAATGACAGGTTATTTTTCTCTGGAAGCAAGCAGAAGGTGTTTAATATCACCTGCTCTTAGAATATCCACTGACGACATAAAGATTCTCATAGAATGAATCGTGTTCACAAAACATGAGCAGAGTGAATTTCTGTGCAAATCTATTTGCATGCAGCAATTTTAATATTTTTGAAAGAAGTCCCTCCTGCTCACCAAGGCTGCATTTATTACTACAAGCGAAATATTATTAAAATTGAAAACAGCTGAATTCAGAGATGAACAGAAACTTCAAAAGACCAGCACTTATTTGAAATAGAATCTTTTGTTACAATATAAATGTCATCAATTGAATGCATCCTTGCTGAACACAAGTATTAATTTCTCCAATTTTTGAACAGTGTTTATCAGAATGGTTTAATGAAGATGTTTCGTTCTGTTCGAGGTAAATCTAATTTAGGATCTGATTAATATATAATAGCCAATGTAGTTAGTATCCTAAATAAGAAAATTAGAATTATGAATCATTGTCGGAGCAAATATATACACTCTTTTTAAAGGAATAGTTAGATTTGGAGAAATGTAGCATTGCATCAGTGTCTCAGCAATGGATGCTCTGCAGTGAATGGGTGCCGTCAGAATGAGAGCTGATAAAAACATCACAATAATCCACAAGTAATCCACACCACTCCAGTCCATCAGTTAATGTCTTGTGAAGCCAAAAGAAACAAATCCATAATTAAGGCGTTTTAGCTTTAAACCGTATACAAGTCCATAATGCATAATAACGCTTCCTCCAGTGAAAAAGTGCATCTCCTGTTGTCTCTCACATCAAAATCCAGCCACATATGTGTTTAGAGCTGTTTAAACGGTGCTTGATCTGTGCAGATTTCTCTCCTGATTCAGACCAGAACACTTTTTCACTGGAGGAAGCGTTATTATAGATTATAGATTATAGATTTTAGCCTGAAGCAACTGTTTGAAGTTAAAAACATCTTAATAATGGATTTGTTTCTTATAAACACACAGCTCTTGTCTTCTCCAGATGTTAACTGATGGACTGGAGTGGTGTGGATTACTTGTGGATTATTGTGATGTTTTTATCAGCTGTTTGGACTCTCATTCTGACGGCACCCATTCACTGCAGAGCATCCATTGCTGAGACACTGATGCAATGCTACATTTCTCCAAACCTGATGAAGAAACAAGCTCATCCTAATCGTAGATGGCCTGAGGGTGAGCACATTTTCAGCACATTTTCATATTTGGTTGAGCTATTCCTTTAACAATCTAAAATACTTCTCCACAGATTTGCATAATGCCTAGAAGGATCAGATAAACAAAAGGAGCAGCAGTGTTCCAGAGGATTGATGTGTTGTGTCTCTAGGGTCGGCTGTACCTGCGAAAGCGCGCGCCTCGTCGGTGGGAACGGCTCTCAGGTGGCGCAGGTCGCTCTTGTTCCCCACCAGCATGATGACGATGTTGTTGTCGGCGTGATCTCGCAGCTCCTTCAGCCAGCGCTCCACGTTCTCATAGGTCAGATGTTTGGCGATATCGTACACCAGCAAAGCGCCGACCGCGCCACGATAATACCTGCAACACGAAAACAGAAAACCATAAACACTGAGCCAAAGAATCAAGCATCACTATTACTGCTGCTCACAGTTTTACGTTTAGTTCAGTTTTAGTTTTTGTTTCATTGAGTAAATAAATTTGATTTTACTTTATTTTTAGCAATTTTGCCTGTAATATTCATTGTAATATTTGTATTTTAACAAATTAACAAAAATGTTTTTAAGTTTTACTTTACAATAATAACCCGCTTTCACCATTCCTATTGCTCATAGTTTTAGCTGTAGTTCAGTTTTACTTATTTTATTTTGTTAGTAAATAAATGTTCTTTTTTATTTTATTTAATTTGATCAATGTTGCCATGGCAACTTATTTCCGTTAGTTGCCTGGCAACTAATTTTTTAGTTAGTAAATACAATTTTTTTTTATTTAGTTAATAATTTTAGTTTACTTTATTTCGTTTCGTTTTAGTTTTTCATCTAATATTTATATTTTAACAAATTAACAAAAATTACGATTGCTATATATACTATTTATATAGTATTGCTATTGCTATAGAGGTTTGATCACATTGCCAACACTAATAAAAAATACAATGGCTCAAAAATGACAATAAAATGATACAAAATATAAAAATAAAACAGTTTAATGGCTGAGGTGAAGGATGCAAATGTTATTTTTGGCACAGGGGAACCAAACCACATCTGTTCACTTATCAACAGCCACAAATGCAAATAAGTTTATATTGTGGCATATTTGTTCTGTGGCAACTTGTTTCTTGCATGTTTTCTTGCATAAGAATTACTAACAAAAAGCTGGAACATGTTGGAACATGCATCATGGTAGAACCAGGGTTATTATAGTTAACTAAAACTAAAATCATTAAAAAAAAAGATATATAATTTACTTAAAATAAACTTTGTGAAAAGCTTGCATTTATTTTATTTAAGCAACATTTTTCATTTTCATTTAGTTTAACTTGGTGTACTGAAAAAACTAAAATAAATAATTATAAAATATTAATAAAAATGACAAAAACACAACAAAATTTCAAAATGAAAAGAAAATGTAAAAATATTTTGTACAAATTCTATTTCAAAATATTAATAAAAACTATAACAGTATATCAATGATACTAAAATAACACTGGGTAGAACTGCGGTATTATTTGAAGTACTGTGTAAATGGTATACAGTGTAGCTGTATTTCTTATCTAAAGCATGACTGTACTCACGCAGAGGTGATGGCCCTGTACCGCTCCTGCCCTGCCGTATCCCAGATCTGCGCTTTGATCGTCTTGCCGTCCACCTGGATGCTCCTGGTGGCGAACTCCACTCCTATCGTGCTCTTGCTCTCTAAGTTAAACTCGTTCCGTGTGAAGCGCGACAGCAGGTTACTCTTCCCGACGCCCGAATCTCCGATCAGAACCACTGAGAGCAAAAGCAGACAAACAGACTGTCTGAGATCACAATATAATGACAAAATATTAACATACACTAGCATTCAGTTTGGGGTCAGAAATTAATATTCACATTAAATTGATCAAAACTCAATTGTAAGGACATTTATAATGTTACAAAAAAATTATATTTCAAATAAATGCTGTTCTTTTGAACTATCTCTTCATCAAAGAGTTCTAAAAAAAAATTTTTTATCACAGTTTCCACAAAAATATGTAGCAGCACAACTGTTTCCATTAGAATGATTTCTGAAGACCGGAGTAATGATGCTGAAAATAAACATAAACATATAGAAACAGCAAATATTATTTTAATCAATCCAATAATTGACATAAAAACACCTAGCTTACAAAATAATAAAAAATGTAAACCATTAAGCCAGCAAAATCCTGGTGGATCTTTTTAAGCTTCACTGAGACTGAGACAAAGCTAAAATATGAAAGGAAAACAGGTAGCCTAAATAATTCCACTGTCATAATAAAAAAAATAAAGAGAATGTAGACAATAAATTTGTACATTTTTTTTCTGTAGCTTAGAAAAATGATATTAACCCCTATAATAATGGGTGTTCACATTAGAGCCCGACCGATATATCGTTTAGCCGATATTATTGGCCGATATGAGCCTGTCGCCGATATATCGGTATCGGCGAATATGCCGCCAATATGAACATTTTTTTACAGAACATATAACGCATATAAAATGCTTGAAATGGTGTAATTACTTAGGTTGTCCAGCAGAGCGCGCTCCATTGTTTGCTACTGGCGACCTGGATGAAACGCTTTAAAGCTTAAATCTATGGAAAAGCATTGAAACTTTGAACGGCCATATCCACACCAAATTTGGGGGATCCCTTCAGCTCGAGGAACCCTCTCGAACGCAAGAGGCCCTCTTTCGAATGAGACCATCCCCGCATTGATAGCCCCCGGGGTTCGGGAGTTCCGGGTGGTTAAATTCGCGGTCCAGCACCGACCGATCTAGCGATCCCGGGGGGCTACCGACGCGCGCAGGGTGGCGTTCGAGAGGACTCCTCGAGCTGAAGGGATCCCCCGAATTTGGTGGAGATCCGCCGGCGCGTTCTCGAGATAGTGACACCAGCCAACACTTTCACTTCAGTAAGGAGGTCTCTTGTTCAGGCAGCAGCATTCACGCGTTGTCTTATTCGACCGTAAGTGCCCTGCGAAGTGGACTTCACATGACATTCCGCCATGATTCCAGTTCCCAGGGAACGTACACGTTACATTCAAAGGGCATTAAAGTGCGCGAGACGTGAATTTATATTGTATTTATTTACAGAGGTATATTATGTCACACTTCTCTAGTAAGTTCCGTCTATGTGTGAAGACAGAGGAAAGTGTCAAAACTTTTGACTGGTACTGTACTATAATATATACAAAGAATATCGGCCGATATATCGATATCTTTTTTTACGCCCAAATATCGGTATCGGCCTGAAAAAGAAAACCCATATCGGTCAGGCTCTAGTTCACATTATTTGTCCAAATCCTGAATATTATTATGAATAATGCTATATTATGCTGGTTTAATGACCGCACTGACCAGTGAGAAAATATTTGTGATTTGTAAACTTTGTTAATTCAGTTATGTAAATTCAGTTATGATTGACAGGTGTAACCAAAAGTTCATTTTGAACTGTGTGTCATCCTGCAGTTCTCTTTCTCACTTTCTAGCTTTTTTTTTTTGAAGGCCCATTACTCAAGATCTAGTGGCCATATAAGATCTGCAATATAATACATCTGATTTGAGATGCAAAGTCTACCCCAGGATCCCTTTCACTTTTATTATGGCTCAGACAGTCTACAAAACTCTCATATCTCATACTGTGTTTCATATAAAAAAGAAGGTCAGTAAAGGATGGCATGGTTTTCATTTACAGGCGAGCTGTTCCTTTAAAGCTGTGTACGTGTTTGCATTGATTCCCTTCAGCTCAGGCTGAGGAAGGCCGGCTGATATTCTCATGTCGTCTTTACTAGGAAGTCAAGTTGAACTTTGATCCTCACACTATGCTGATTTTGTGAAAATGGAATGTAACAGATTTGCCGCGTCAGACTTTGATCAGGTGACGTGATACCATCAGAGTCACCGGCAGTTACAATGTAACCAATCAGCATGTGGCCTAATTATCATCATGCATGTTACTTCTAAATGTGCTTTCTTCAAAAGTATACGCAATCCTACCCAGCTAACAAAAAATTTTCTACTCATGTTTTGCTAACATTCCCATTAAGTTATGAAAACTGTTTTTTTTCTTCTTACTGTATTTAGAACGTTTCTTCTTGGTTATGTGAGAAAAATGATTAGCATGTTACACCCATGTTTCATATTTAAAGAATTTTTTTCAGTTATGTGAACGTTAGCGAAACATTCCATTCTATAATTTTGAAACCATCATGATAGAATGTTATTTCTGGATGTTTTTTTAAACGTTCAGAATGTCCAGCTTTTTTAAATGTATTAAGAATATTTCTTCTTGGTTATGTGATTGTTGAGCATGTTACATTTGAATGCTCTCACCCATTTTTTATATTTAAAGAATGTTTTTTTCAGTTATGTGAACGTTAGAGGAACATTCCTTTCCATCATTTTAAAAGCATTACGAGAATGTTACATTCTAATGCTCTCTAAACGTTTAAAAACCCGCTTTTATATTTAAAGAACAAATTTTCCTGGTTATGTGAACGTTAGAGGAACATTTCATTCTATAATTGTGAAACCATCATGATATAATGTTATTTCTGAATGTTTTTAAACGTTCAAAACTCCCAATTTTTTATGTTCTTCTTGGTTAGAGAAACATTTCATTCTATAATTTTGAAAATGTTATGAGAACGTTCTATTTTTCTTATTACTGAAAAACGTCTCTGAACATAGTTCTGAACAAGTCCTGTTCAGATGTTCTTAGAACGTTTCCTCTCAACATTAAGAGAACGTATATATCCCATATTAACCTAATGCTATACGAACGTTCCATAAACATTATTTTAAGAATATTTGCTCTAACATTTAGAGAAAGTTATGGGAACGTTCTGTTAGCTGGTTCTAATCATCAGCCTCAAGCATTAGATAGCAGTGTCGTTTTTAGTCTTAAATCGCCTCTAAACATGAGCTCAATGTAGGGCTACAGCTCATTTAAGGCTCATTTGGCATATATTTAATAATGCATGTTAAATTTCCATCATCTAGGCCCTGGGATCCCGTGTGAAAGCATCCAGATGTTTTACTGATCGATGCCTCTGCGGGCGTTTCTATCTCAAAGCCTGTAATTTATGCCATGATTTCAGACGGGTGCCACCGCAAAAGACGTTTCCTGATACAACAGCATGTCAGATCTAGAGGTCAGGAGCAATGGATGGATTACATTTACATTTAGTCATTTAGCAGACGCTTTTATGCGTCTATTTAATTTTTGCATCCAAAGGATTATGAATGATTACTCCTCTGCTCTGTATAAGGGAATGCAGAATTTACCTTTGAACAAGAAATCGTATTCATCATCTCTGTTGGCCATTTTTTAAGAAGCCCGCTCCGTCCTGCAGTCCGTCCAGAGGGAGGGAAACCAGATCAGGTTGTATTAATAACTCAACGTGAGAGAAAACAAATCAAATGAATATTAAAGACACAATGCGCCAGTGCTGCTGCTGTCACACACCGCAGGAAGAGCGATCTGCTCGGTCTGCATTAGGGGAGGAGTCCCGCAGCTCAGGAGCGCCGCGGCCGCCAGAGGGCGCTAGAAACACCGCTGCCGTATTCCTGCAGCTCCGGGCCTCAAAGAGCCACTGGGTGTGTGTTTACATTCTTTTCATCACAAGATATCGACTGTTTTTCTTCAACTACAGGCACATATTGATTTTCATTCAAAACTAACAGATTTAAACTCGCTTCTGTTTTAAACTAGTTTTAATGCTCAGATCCCAGCTAAATATGTTCTAAGAACGTTTTGCTAACATTCCTGTTGTGTTGTGAAAAATGTTTTCTTCAAAGGGATAGTTTACCCAAAAATGAAAATTCTATCAATAACTGCTCACCCTCATGTCATTTCAAATCTGTAAGACTTTCGTTCGTCTTCGGAACACAGATTAAAGGGACAGTTCACCCAAAAATGAAAATGTGATGTTTATCTGCTTACCCCCGGGGCATCCAAGATGTATGTGACTTTGTTTCTTCAGTAGAACACATGATGATTTTTAACTCCAGCCGTTGCAGTCTATCAGTCTTATAATGCATGGCAATGGTAACAAAATCTATGAGAGTAAAAACATATATCACATACTAATATGGTTAGTGATTGGGGTTTTTGGAATTTGGTTTTCAACATTTTCCTAGAGCTAGTTTTTTTTCATATTTTTTTAAGCAGGTTAGCAAAATGCTTACATTTACTGTATGTGTTTGGCAGATGCTTTTATCCAAAGTGATGCATTTTGTCTTTTCCCTTAGAATCAAACTCATGATTTTGCAAGCACGCATCATGCATGAGCCACAGGAGCTTGATAAATATTAATTTAATAACCGAAGTATCTTAGAATTACCCATCAGAATGTGCTGCTGTATTGCTTTGCTTTGTTCTTGATTTTAACGTTTATTTCTGTCTTTATAAGAGCGATGAGTGTGAAGACATCTGAGGTTTAGCAGAGGATTCTGGGATGATTGTGAGAGGCTGAGATCATCACTTCCCATGGTAACATGCAAATCAAGGCTGGATTTAGATCCCGTCACATGTCTCTATGCAAAGTAACGACAAAAGAGTTTCTCTCTTAGCAAACAATAGAGAAAAATAATTGAAATTGGTCTTTTACAAAAAAAAAACTGCAAAAAAAATCACAAATGAGATTGTTTCTCCTTGACAGCAATAAGATTAACCCTAAAACCCTACTGTATCATACGTGACACAAGCTCTCTAAATGATCAACATGATCAAACTTTGCTGTTATGCCTGTTTCACACACAATCTCCTCCATGTCTTCTGATTGATAGTTTCGAGTTTTTCCGCGAGTAAAAGTTCCTTCAGTATAATTGCACAAACGCCCACCTTCAGCTGGTGCTTCACGTGTCTTTGCTGTCAAATATTTACTGTAAACATACGAATACATTTGATATGCTAGTAATATTTCCAGGTGAACACTTACTGGACTGAAGCAACTTAGTTTTACTTGATAAAATCATGTTCAAATCTGATCATCAGGCTTTTGAGGAACGTTTATTTCTTCATCTCTCAATCAACATTGGATTGCATTGCATTATATGATTTGATCATCAAACTAAGCATCTAAATATCGTCTTACTAAGACATGCTATTGGAAATGTAGAATGAGAGCTGATATTTATGTTATGTAAGTATATGCTATAGTGTTATAAAGATCTCATTGATTTACATTACAAGCATCAGAATTTCGTCACTTTTTGATCATATAAATATCAGCATCTGCACCAAATTGTATTTTTGCTCAGTTTGAGTCTCTGAATAAAATTGGATTGTTTTTTTCTTCATATTCTCACTATATCAGACTATATGAGCCATAAAAGCCTGATGGATCAAATATATTACAAACATGAAACACATATGCAGACTTTTTTTTAAGTGTATGTTGTGCTAGCGCATTGTTCCTGAAGAACGTTTGTTTGTTCTTAACTTTGAGAGAACCTTTCCAGAACATTCTGATAACGTTCCCTGTAAGCTGGAAGCATCGTATTTTCAGAGTATTTTTATGTTATGATTTGCTTCTAATTACATTTTTCATATAAGGAGTGATTTCTTTGAGAGGGTTTATTAAGACACATATGATGGACATGATTCGAGATGCTCAGAGCAGATCTTAACTTTGGCAAAGGTAATGAATCCTGCGGCAATGTGAATACGACATTACTCCAGATATACTAGAGATAAGACGTTTCATATCCCTCGTGCATTAGCTCAAATGAATCTAGAACATGAAGTGATTTTGACATCTTTTTTCGGTGTAAAATAGGGCAGAGCTGTCATTTTAATTACCCACATAATGGACTTATTAAGGGCTTGTATGAAAGAGATGTGCTGTTCTACCTGCTCTCAGAGATCTGTGTCTCTCGGCTGATTGTCAGGAGACTGACGTCCTCAGAGATGCTTTATGAAGCTGTGAGTGTCTGTCATCTGATGTTCTCTCATTCATTTGCACCTGCAGCTTTCTTTCAGTACAGCTGGTGAGGACACCTGAACAGCAGACCATCAGAACCCGACCAATGAATACAGTGCAGAAACATTTAGTGGTGCTATTACATATACACAAACTTTAGTTTAACCTAAAACCTACCTCAAGTTTTATTTTATTTTAATACATTTTTTAAAGAAATTTGATTTCCTTTTTATTAGTGAAATATAAAATTAATGGAAAGTGGATCATGAAATTGAACTGTAAAATTGACCTAAAACCTAAATTTAAACCTCAACCTAACCTAAAACCCACATTTAATTTAATTAAATTTTTTATTCTATTTAAAGAAATCTTAAGAAATTTTCTTTTCTTTTTATTAGTTAAATATGAAATGAATGGAAAGTGGATCATGAAACTGAACTGTGAAATAACCTAAAACCAAATCTAAAGCTAAACCTCAAGCATAAACCTAAAACCCAACACATTTACTTTATTTTATTAATTTTTTTCTAGTTTTTTTTTTTTTTTTTGTATTTTGTAAACGAAAAAGATAAGAAACTGTACAAAAAAAGTTTATTTTCTATTATATTGAATTTTTAAATTGTATATTTTCACAAATTAAATACAATTTTAAAATTCAATATAATAGAAAATAAACTTTTTTGTACAGTTTCTTATCTTTTTCAAAATATAAAAAAAAATTAACTACAAATTTGAAAAAACAAAACAAAACAAACAAACAAAAACTAGAAAATATATATATATATTATTAATTCTTGTTTATTGTTAATAAAAGTAAGCATATTTGTAAAATGCTTCATTGCAACAAATGGTAAGAATATACGAAAATATATTGCATTCTATGCTTAACTGAAAAATGCTGCCAATGGAACAAGATAAAATACAGATAGAAACCCAGAAAAAAATTTTCTCAGTGTTATGAGAAAATGTATGAAATATTAATAAAGTTATAAGAACGTTCCATAACCATTGCTTAAAGAACATTTTGTCCTAAATTTGAACAGCGTTGTTAGTGAAAGTTGTGAGAGCGTTCCCGGTTAGCTGGGAAGAATTCTTTAAAATCGATCAAAAATAGTGTCATACTCGTGCAGTTGTGCTTCTTGGCTGAATGCACCTCGTTTATAAAAGTGTTTAAGAATAGGTTTGCAGCACGAGATATTTCAGTCCTTCCACGCATGTCACATGATCAGTGTGTTTGCTCGTGTGTGTTTAGACGAGAAACATGAGTGTGAAAATGCTTTCCTGCTTTCCACACCGCTGGGCTTTGAGTCTCACAGGCTTTGGCCCAGATCACAGCAGGTCACAGACAAAGACTCAAGACTCGGATTCAAAATTGAGATATTAAAAACAGGTTGAAAAGCTTATTTTTTTAGGGTCATTGCATGAATGAATGAATGATGCATTTATATAGCGCTTTATTGTGTATTGTTGTAGACATGTTGTGCATGTGCATTCATTCTGTATTGTGACGTTTATAATGTTCCTTTTATTGTCCAGTGCTCAGAATGAATGAACATACTGTGCATCTCTGCATTATATCCTGTTCTTTTTATCTGATGAATAAATGCAAAAATAAGAGAGTTTCCTCCTTAAGTGAATCTGTGTGAATGACAGGCTAAATTTTGCTGTAGCTCAGTTTTACAATTATATAGTCAAAAACTGAAGTGAAAGACAATCTGATGCAAAACCTCATGTATTTCAGCATAAGACTGGACAGTTTTGCTGCTGCTGCAGATTGTATTTTTGGTGATTCTGTTGGGAGGAAGATGCAATAAAAATGACAGCTGACATGCAGACAGTGCATCCTCCAAACTCATGCAAAAATGCTTCGATTTGAACTGAAAATAGATTCAATTTTAGTATTACACATTCATTACATAATAACTTATAGCATTATATATTCCTGTTATTAAAAACATTTTGATCTTAAGGCTTCTAATCAAATAAAGTTAACATTTTTGGTTATTTCCCAGGTTATTATTGTTAACTAAACTTAAACAAAAACCATAAAAAAAATCATTAGTTGAAACAAAATAATATTTAAAACAAAATATTTCAGTTAGCTGGTAAGGCAACTTTAAACTTGAAAAACCAAAATAACAATAATTAAATCTGAAAAATCTTTAAAAAAAAATAAATAAATAAAAATTACAAAAAATAAAATAAAAATATTACTAAAATTATAACTAAAATAAAAATGAAAGCCAAAAATATACGTATACAATGTAATTTAAGATATTAACAAAAACTATATTGTATATAATATATAAATAAAGATATTAAAATAACACTGTCCTGATCAAAATCTGCTACAGTAAATGTGTCCAAACTTATAGTTTTATTTAACGCATTTAGACTCTTTAATTCTTTATTTTCTCACTTGAGGCTATGTGATCATCAGATGGAGAGTTTGCGGTTCTGAAAGTCATCTGCCGGCTAAAACAAACATTTTGTGTGGCATAATGGAAGTCTTCAATTGAAAGAGGTGATGTTTTTTATTTTAATTCATTCATTCATTCATCTTTAAATCATTTCTGAAGGTTTATTAACATGTGCGGATCATTGCAGACCACTGAACATCATGTATTATTTATACCTGCACTTCACTGCCTGTCTTATAATGGTCTTTAATTGAATAGAGTTTGACTGCTGAGACTGTGGCAAATATTGAATGAGCTGCATTTGTATTGTGCTGCCACAGCATATGTGTAATATAGAGGGCATGTTATATTGTTAAGGACACAAACTTGCATTAAAACATTATTTTATCCATGTCAAACTGATAAAGTGTGATTCTTCCAGTAGTAGATCTAGCGGTGCATGGAAACTAACAGTTGTTCTCTATGGAAGCTGTGCAGTGATATACTGTATGTGAATTGCTATTCTTTTTTTTTTATATATATATATAACAACTGTTTTATAATGTACATTATGAGCTGTAAAAAATCATTGTAAATATTTGCAATCGTAAATAATACATGGCATGTTTTGCAAGACAATATTTCATAATTTCTTCTTCAAATTTTCCCATGACAGTTCACCCAAAAATGAAAATTGTCATCATGTAATCACCCTCAAGTTGTTTAAAATCTGTATGATTTTCTTTTTTTTTTTTTTGCACATAAAAGAAGATATTTCGAAGAATGTTGGTAACCAAGCAGTTGCCGGTAGCCATTGACTTACATAGTATGGAAAAGAATACTACGGAAGTCAATGGCTACCAGCAACTCATTCAGGTTTGGAAAAACGTGAGGGTGATTAAATGATGACTCATTTTTGGGTGAGTCAATTCAATTCAATGTGTTATTTGCCATTTCTTAGTAAATGCTACACCATTTTTAGTGCAGCGCAGAAGCATGTAATAAGAAGTATTTTTATTACAAACACAGCTAACAGGGAACAGCCGCACAACTTCACTAACGTTCTTAAAAGTTACATAAATGTCAAGATAAAGCGTTCCATAAAAATATGTTAATGGACCTTTTTTGTAACTTTGTTAATATTTGATATACACTTAGTGGCCTTTTATTGTGGCCAGCCTAAGACACACCTGTGCAATAATCATGCTGTCTAATCAGCATCTTCATATGCCACACCTGTGAGGTGGATGGATTATCTCGGCAAAGGAGAAGTGCTCACTAACACAGATTTAGACAGATTTGTGAACAATAGTTGAGAGAAATAGGCCTTTTGTGTACATAGAAAAAGTCTTAGATCTTTGAGTTCAGCTCATGAAAAATGGGGGCAAAAACAAAAGTGTTGCGTTTATCATTTTGTTCAGTATATGTTCTCATAACATTGAGAAAAACATCAACATTCTCACAACGTCTCTATGATGCTGTTTGTTCTTGATGAACGTTCTCATAATGTTGAGAGAAAACGTTCTTAGAACAGCTCTATCAAAATGTCCTTATGATATTACTTGTACTTGATGAACATTTTGAGAAACGTTTTTTGTAACCTTTAAATAACGTTCTAATTACGACAAGAAAACTGAACATAACTTTCTTGGAAAATTAAAAATAAACATTCAAATAACATTATATTTTGGGTAAAAAATAATGTTAGTACAACGTTTTTGTAACCTTTAAATAATGTTGGAATCACGACAAAAAAAACTGTCAATTTTTACATTCAAATAAACCTTCAAATAATGTTATATTTTGGGTGAAAATAAAGATAGTTAAACGTTTTAGGAACCTTTAAATAACATTCTAATTACGAGAAGAAAAATTTACATTTTAATGTTGTCTTTCTGAAAACTTCTCCATAAAACAGTTTTGAGTTGTGAAAATTATGTGATCTAGGACCTTTATGAAGTGAATGTCAAAGACTGTACCCTAACTAACAAAATTATGTACAAAAAATGTTTTGCTAACATCAAAACGTTATTTCTAAATGTTTTTTAAACGTTCAAAATATCCAGTTTGTTTAAAGTATTAAGAACATTTCTTCTTTGTTATGTGAACATTCCTCGTACTTTCAATGTAATTCAAATGTAACATTCTCATGTGTTGAATGTTACATTTGAATGTTCTCTCAACGTTTAGAACACCCATTTTTTATATTTTAAGAATGTTGGTCATGTGGACGTCAGAGAAACATTCCATTCAATCATTTTGAAACCATTATGAAAAACGTTATTTCTGAATGTTTTCTAAATGTTCAAAACGTCCAGTTTTTGAATGTATTAAGAATGCATAGCCTATATCAATGTCAGGCCTGTAATAACATTCCATAAGCATTCATGATTTGCCCTGACATTTAGCCTTTAAAAATGTTTGGAAAGTTATGGGAATGTTCTCTTCTGGGAATATGGGTGTATTCCTCACAGCCTCATTTTCCTCCAGGTTAAATTCAATATGACGTCTAACCTGATTAAGGTGTAGCAAAGCTGAGATTTGCCGTGGATTTGATTAGTTGTAAGGGCAGATGGGACTCGGGTCAGCTGTATCTCAGAGACCTGGGTGTTTCACTCTGAGCTAAAAATACTTTATGACAGCAGATCCTTTGTGTTTTCCATATGACCGCAGCACATTCACAGCGCTGCTCCCTGAGGAAGACACACACAATACCTGAATTATTGCTCAGAAATCAGACAGGCAGAGATTCATCACTGCACAGCAAAATGATCATGACTGAAAATGCCTTACTGTAAGCTACATCAGTGTTATAGTCATTTAGACAGATTTTAGATTAGTAGTTTGTTGCAAAGATTGTTTATTTATCATTAAATAATGTAACCTGCAAATTTCCATAATTTCAGTTTTTTCTTTTTCCTTTTTTTCTTATTTTTTTCTGCCTATATACAGCAAAAAAAAATTGACAAATAAAATAATAATAATAATAATAATAATAAATATGTAAATAAATAAAATATAATTTAATATTGAAATTCAATTGAAATATTTTCTTAAAAAGTATTTTTGTCTCGTTTTCCAGTAAAAATATCTAAACATCTTTAAAGGGGTCATATGATGTTGCTAAAAAGAACATTATGTTGTATATTTGGTGTAATGAAATGTGTTTATGCGGTTTAAGGTTCAAAAAACACATTATCGTAATTTGTCTGTCAGACTGCAAGAAATCGTAGCTTGCTAAAATATGAGAAATGTTATAGAAATGTTATAGTCTACTTGTGTGATTTGTAGGTTTTTATATATATTTGTCATACAATAAACTGAATTCCACTGTAAACAGAAAACTTGATAACACTTGTTGACGCCTGATAGGATATTGTTGATGTCGTTAGATTAGGCTGCATTAATACAACTTACAGTCAGGTCCATGTTTTGTAACGAAATATTTCATATGGTATTTAAAAAAATATGCCAATATATATAATGTAATATTTTACTACCTCTGTAAGGATGTGTGTAGGCTACTGTATATTACTAAACGATAATTAGACGATATTTTGCTGAGTGTGTTATTGTGCTCGTACCTTAAGGACTGCCGAAGACAGCTGACTCCTAATGTTTTTAGAAATTAATCTTTTCCAATAAGTTTAAACTGATTTTTGCATTTTATGGGCATTTTTACCTTTATAAAGCCATTTTTCTAAAAGTGTCCATTATCTTTTGAGTCAAATTCTTACATTTAATCAGGGAATTAGAATAATAAGACATTTGGGCTGTTACCAAGCAAATGAAATCCACACAGAAGCTGCATCTGAAGTGGCATTTAGATGCATTTACACACGTGTATTTTGTTTAATGCAAGACATGAATGCATTTAACCTGCAATTACGAATGCATAAATAATGTTTTGATATATTAAACATAAAACGTTGAATACTGATATTTTAAATGATTTAAAACATTTAAAAAATCAAAAGAAAGATAAAGCCGAAATGTGAAATTAAAACCACCAGTAGGTAGCAGCAAGTTACTGTTAATAAGTGAGTCATTGTGATTGAACCGAATCATTTAAACGGTTGATTCATTCAGGAACGAAACACCGTCATGTTGCTCAGAGACACAAAACAGCGCTGGGGCTGTATTCGAGATGATTTTTGTTAGCGAAATAGAGCAAAAACAAGCAATATGGTGTCTAAAACGTAAGTCTCTTAATTAACTTATTGTTTATTGAATTCAATGTCACATTTGTAATCATGGTATTTTCTGGAGAAAAACGGCACTCTTCGTGTGAAATTTAATAACTATATGAAGTGGTATAAATGTGTGTGTGTGTGTGTGTGTGTGTGTGTGTGTGTGTGTGTGTGTGTGTGTGTGTTTGTGTGTGTATTTGTTTGTGGGTGTGTGTGTGTATGTGTGTATTTGTGTGTGTGTGTGTGTGTGTGTATGTATCTGTGTGTATATATATATATATATATATATATATATGTGTGTGTGT
>NW_015505635.1:936851-944185 GCF_001515645.1 Sinocyclocheilus grahami
TTTGTGTGTGTCTGTGTGTGTGTGTGTGCGTGCGTGTGTGTCTGTGTGTGTGGGTGTGTATGTGTGGGTGTGTGTGTGTGTATTTGTGTGTGGGTATGTATGTGTGGGTGTGTGTGTGTGTGTGTGTATATATATATATATAAATATACATACACACACACACATACATACAGTTAAAAAATACATTCATCAGTTTTACAACACTGCAAAAAAAAAAGTGCAGTTATTATCTCGAGGAGCCGTTTCCACCTTAATAACCTTAAGAATGACTTAACTTAGTCAGGTTAATATAGCGAGGTTGATTCTGTCACTATTTTTTTATCTGATATAATATCCTTATCATATAGTATCATGTTATACATCAAACTCATGGTCCTACTGGTGTTCCTCTATTGAAGTTGTTTCTATCTGACCTCATCTTTGCTAAATTTGTATATGTAGATGCCCTTTGACCCGCCCTTAACCCTTTAGTTATTATGAACCCAGCTGTCTTTGGGACAGGAATCAGCTGTCAGCACACATATCCCGTCCTATAAAGTCAGAGGGAGCCCAAGCCTGTATTTACTGCTGATGAACATGGAGCGAAACGCTGGGAAACCCATCAGAGTGCTGACCTGTCGACCAGGCCTTGACGTGATGTTTTACTAGAGCGGTTCACTGTAACACAGCCTGTGCGCTTTAATATTCCTCACGGATCTGCTCTTCTCGTGCCGTGCTGAAGAGGTGACCTGATTTATTTCTCTTTTATGTGGCCATTATTGATCCACAATGTTTTGAGATCCCGATCGACCCAGATTTACGCCTCTCTCTTTATTCACAGAGCGGCGTTTCCTGTCAAATAGCTGCTTTTCTCCATCCGAGCTTTCAGCAGTTATCTCAGACACCTGAATATGAAGCTGCAGCCACAGAAGAGCGTGTCACAGTTCTCTGTCCATATAAACAGCAGTGCAAGGTCTGTCTGAGCTCACTTGAAGATGTGGACGGGACTGGATGTAGTTTACAGGTTGTTGCCTCTGAGATTTGAGCTTCAACTGTTCTGTGAATGGAGATCCTGTTGCATCAGTCTGATTTCTCATCGCATCTACTTGTGAGGTAAAGTAACTGCTGATGGCCAGTGTTGGGGAAAGTTACTACTTACAAACTGTAATGCATTACAATATTGCGTTACTCCATAAAAAAGTAACTAATTACGGTACTAAGTTACTTTTTATGGAAAGTAATGCGTTACGTTACTTTTGCGTTACTTTTTAAATCTGGACAGGGCTTGCTTGTTTGTTTTTAAAATAAAAAAGTTCTATTTTTGGCAAATATAAAAGCCTTTTCAAACCAAAAGTGAAATGAATAAGCCTCAGGCTGAAGGAAAAGTACATTTACGTCCGTACAGTAGAATGCAGAAGAAGACATTTCAACACACTTCAGCAATAAACAAAGACACACAGATGTTCGTCTAGAGTAATTTGTGCTTATTAGTACAGCTGAACTGAATCAGCGAAGGTCAGAAGCAAAGACATTGCTTAATAGAATGGGATTAAATACATAAAGCATATTTGTGTTGTTTAACATATAGTTATTGCAGGTTTGCGTCATATTCTGAGTTGCATTATTTTTATTCATTTTGAGGAATACTGAATCTGTGTTTTTTGTGTGTGTGTGAGTGAGATGAATTAATGCATATTCATATTTATTTTAGAACATCTTCTGATTTCTCTCAACATGGGGACAGGAGAGCTGTCAATCAATAAATTGAAAAAAATAAAAAAGTAACTTGCTTTACTTATTTGAAAAAGTAACTCAGATACTGTCTTGTAAATTAAAAAGTAATGCGTTACTTTACTAGTTACTTGAAAAAAGAAATCTGATTACGTAACTTGCGCTACTTGTAATGTGTTACCCACAACACTGCTGATGGCATGTTTACCTGGGCAAGTTGCTCTTTCAATTCTAGACTTCTGATATGTTTTAATAAGTATCAACTTCATCTCAGATTTTTCTCCCAATATGAGAAATAAAAATAGACAATAGTTGTCATTCAGTACAGGGCTCGCAAAACTTCAGGCAGGCACTCTTCAGATTTTGGTAGCACAAAAGTAGTTGAACTCTAGCCTAAAAAAGGCAATTTTTTAATGTGGAAAATTGGATAGAAGTCGAAACATCAATCAAAAACTATAGTTCAGATACAGGTTTTCATAAAACAAAAAGTCTTATAAAATGATAAACATCACATTTCAGACTTGTATAAACATACAATTTATTATATTAATTTAAAACAAATATATATCTTACTGTCTTAATTGTTTAGATTTTTAGAAGGCACATTAGCTTCTTTCACATTTACAACTGCGTGTTTGCAGCGTAAAAACATGGGTCGATGTTTGCATTGATCTGAACATAAACAGCAGAAAGGCTTATTGGAAATGCAAGTTCATTCTCTGCCAGCAGGTGTCGCTTTTGAAACGTCAGGAATATAGCAGGTTCCCCGTTATCACGATTTTTGTGTTTCTGTCCCCAAATTTAAGACCTCTTGAAATTATTATTATTATTAAGACTTTTCTTAAACCATTTAAGGTATTTAAGACTTGTTATGGCCTTTAATTTGATGCAACTAAATGTAAGGCTTTGAGACTTCTTAAGGATCGATTTTGCGAGCCCTGCGAAATGATTGAGTTCATATTGAGATTTTTGATTTGCATGTATGATTTTCATGTTTTTTTGTTGTTGTTGTTGTTTTAAGAGACAGTGTTATTTCTGTTACTATTATAGTTTTTACAAATATTCTGAATTAGTTTTCATTTTTCTGTAGTCATTTTGTTGTGTTCCTGTAAAATTTATTTTTATAAATCTTTAATAAAAAATTTTTATTTTAGTACATCAAGTTAAACTTCAAAAAATGAGAAATGCTGCCTTGGCAACTAACTGAATTAAAATAAGTTTAATTTTTAATTTTTTTTTATTTCAGTTAAATATTTATTTTATTTAAAATAATGAACATGTTTTTTATGGATTTAAAATGAATTAAATATTTCTGTGTTTGTTTTAGTTGTTTTAGTACATAGAGTTAAATTACAAGAAATGAAATGAGAAATGTTCCCTTGGCAACTAGCTGTTACAATAAGACTGTTTTTTTTTATTTAATTTCAGTTAACTTTATTTTATGTAATGAAATTTTTTTTTTATGGTTTCTTAAAATTAATTAAATATTTCTGTTTTAGTTTGAGTTATTTTAGTACACCAAGTTAAACTAAAAGAACTGAAAAAGTTGAAACTATCTGACGTAATTAAAGGTTTAATTTTTATTTTATTTCAGTTAAATTTTAAGTAGGTGTCTCAGTTTGCTCTCCATGTTGCCATGTATAGGAGAAACAAACAACTGTGATTTTTCTCATGTGATTTTCATCCCTCACCCTCAGAAACCGGACTCGTTTCATCTCTGAGAAGATGAGTGAAAGCCCTCTGATGGAGTACGGGCTGCAGTCTCTGGCTCCTGTCTCGGGCCCCGGGGCCACGGCGGGGCTCCTGCTGGCTCCGGACACAGAGCAGATCACGGCGCTGTGTTTCGTGGGACTCCTGCTGCTGTTTTTGGTGTTCCTGCTGGTGCGGTGTTTCCGGATTCTCCTGGACCCCTACAGCAGCATGCCGTCCTCATCGTGGTCTGATCCTAAAGACGGATTGGAGAGGGGACAGTTCGATTACGCGCTGGTCTAGAAATACAACAATCTCACAAAACCTGTCAAGAACATATTTAACCTCCAAATCTAAAAGGTCATTTTTAAAATTATTTTATTATAATATAATAACATATTAAAATATTCACTAATGGAATGTATAAAAGAATATTTTATTAATTATTTAATACAATTAAATATATTTAATACTATTTTAATTTATTATTTTTTTATTTTAATATTATATTTTTTAAATGATTTTCATAGCATTTCTGCCCCAAAACTTTCATTAGTGGAATGCACAAAATAATGTTTTAATTCAATTGAATCTATTTGACAGTTATGCCTTTAATAAAAAAAAGAGAAATGTAATTTGCTTAGTTATACTTAATGGACTACTGAAAATAGGGTTCAGTGTCTTTTCGCAAAGTCTTTTTGTGTGTGTGTGTTTCCTTAAGATTTTGGGATGAAAATATGACCTTGACTTGTTTTTTGAGATTTAACCGCAAAACTAGTACCAGTGCAATATCGCTGAGATTTTAGTCTATAAAACAAGGTTTGCTTGGTTATTTTAGTTCAAGCCACGTTCATTTCAGTCGTGGCAGTGGATGGGTGCCTGTTTTACAATCTCAATTTCTACTTCAGTCAGTTATGTGGATGAATCAGGCATCTGTATTCATTTCCCACAGACTTACAAACTTCCTTGATTTTTATTGTAAATTTCTAATTGTCTTTACTGTGCATGTGAATTGGTTGGATGGTATTTATTAATATTATTATTAAATGTTGTGCATTACGTTGTGTTATGCGTTTGTCCGCTTTGCAGGTTTTGTCAGTGATAACTGGAGCAAATGTGCCTTGATTTATTTTTGTATCAGAGACTCTACTGTCTGTCTGTATTGATTTTGTTGTGATGTTTACGGTCGGTTTGGGATTAGTCTGTGCTTTTTTCTTTTTTTCATCTTGAAAGGGCAAAACTATGTACAAACAGGGATTTCTCTGGAAAGGTGATTGGTTTTTAGCAAAGAAATATTTGCTCAATAAATGACTTTTTCTCTCAGCTGTAGGCTATTATATGTTGCTCTTTCATAATTAATCAGGCGTATCTCCGGACACCCCACATGCATCACAAAGTCCCTCAACATCACCAGTCCATTAACCTGTTTAACTTGTCAAAAAACCATATGCAACACCATCCCAGTTAACCGGGAACGCTCTGACAACGTTCTCTCAATGTTATGAACAAACATTCTTTCATTAACGTTAATATAATGTTAATTAAAACCCGTTTCTTACACCATTCTACTAATCTAATCTTCACCCAAAATTTTGGAACGTTATCTGAACGTTTATTGTTAATATTCAAAGAACGTTGGAATGTCCAGTTTCCTTGTCGTGATTGGAACATTATTTAAAAGTGACAAAAACGTTTCGTAGAACGTACAAACACAAATAATATCATAAGGACATTCGGACAGTGTCGATCTCGGAAGGTTTTCTCTCAACATTATGAGAACGTATTTATCAAACATTAATAAAGTTATAAGAACGTTCCAAAAACGTTACATCCGACCTAAAAAAAAACTTTATTGATTGAAAGTTGTGAAAGCGTTCCCTGTTAGACTGGTAGCAGCTATATTCTTGTTGTGCATCATGTCTTAATCAATACAGACTGACACTGATTTTTTACAGGAAATAAACTCTTCACCAAGGGTGAAAGGTCAGGCTCGGTTTATTGTCTCCTTGTGCGGCTGTAAAGGTGTCGCTGTAGTTTATGTTCGGTCTCTGATTAAGAGACACATCATGTATTGATTGTGTGATTGATCTGTACTGTAAATCCTACAGGTATCGACAGCAGCTCTGAGTCTGGACTGGAAGATGTGTGGAGGCAGGTCAGTTTCACAAACCTCCTCAAATGCTTATTATGGCGTCTTAAAATATGAAATATTCATTCATATTTTAGCAATCGTGCAAAGAAACGTCTCGGTTACGTATGGTAACCCTCGTTCCCTGAAGGAGGGAACGGAGACGTCAAGTCGGATGACCAATGAAATTGGGATCTCGCTTAGAGGGACCAATCTACTTTGAGTGTAAACTAAACGAGCCAATGCACATTGGCATGCGATTATTGCATCCAGCTGCTGCTGATCACAGCGTGAGTATAAGTAGGCAGCAGATGCAGCGCATATTCAGGTTTTCGCTGAGGAGCCGAGCCGGTGACCCGGCCGCTCAGCAGTGGTACAGGAGCTGTGGCGACGGGACGTGACGTCTCCGTTCCCTCCTTCAGGGAACGAGGGTTACCATACGTAACCGAGATGTTCCCTTTCAGTCGGTCACTCTCGACGTCACGTCGGATGACAGACAAAATTGGGATCCTACCAAAGGGCCACAGCTACTGCCCCTTCCAGTGTCCTGTGGAAGCCACCTGCGCCCCTACTTTTTGGCGTAGGCCAGGACTTCTTCACAAGAGGACCAGCTTTTTTTTCTACTGCTGCTATGGCACTACCCAATGAGTAAGACTGGATAACATTGGGAAAACGTACCCGTTCTACTTGGAACAGGGGCGTTACGGAAGCTTGAACCTTCCCGAAGGAGCTTTCGGAAGCAATACACATATGGACATCCCTTAGGTGCATAAGGAAGAATGGAGGTGATATGGAGTCGCTATTCTCCCGGGAGCGCAGCTCTGGACAGCTCGTCAGCTGCCCGGTTGAGCAGCCCAGGAATGTGAACAGCACGAAGCGACCTCAGATGCTTCTGACTCCAGAGGAGGAGGTGGCGGGCGAGTTGCCGGAGGGCAGGACCTCGTACTGATATGCTCGTCCTTCGGACGCGAACCACAGCAATGGTCTGTCGTGCGGAAGGGTCGACACATGAAGTACGCATGCTTCAGGTCGACCGCTGCAAACCAATCTCGGGGACGGATGCCGGGCGACTGAATCGCATAGCCGAGCCTGACGGTTCGAAGGAGCCATCGAGACGGGCTGGGTAGCTCAAGCCAGGCTCCCAGACACCGCGCTAGTGGCATCAACGGAACTACAGGAGCCAGAAATGGCGCTCCCGGACCACCATAGTGGACATCGCACGACCCAGAGAGCACCGTAACCTTCGTCGCTTGTGGAGCGAGGTCCGCCACGGTGCGGAGTTCTCTGCAAACTTCTGGGTAGTGACCACCCTCGTGCAAGTCCCTCAGTGCCTTGGCCTGGTGCACTTGCAATCACGCCGTAGCGTGTAAGGCAGAGGCAGCTTCTCCACAGGTCCAGTCGAGTACCTACAGACCTGGGAGGGGAGGCATGGTTCTCCCTGCCGGTTGGAGGCGGTATTAGGACACAACTGCATTGCAACCGACCGCTCCACCGGGGGGACCCTTGTAACCCCCTAGCTGCCCCCCCATCGAGGGTGGTGAGGGAGGAGGATCCAGCAAATCAGTTTCCAGCAGTAAAAAGGTGCCGTTCACGACCTGTTGAGCTCCTCATGCACCTCTGGAAAGAAAGGCACCGAGGCGGGGCGCTGAGAACCAGCGCGGACCACCCCGAGAACCAATCGTGCAACCTTGAGGGCTCGGGACACGGTGAAAGTCTTCACTCCAGCCCTACCCCTACGGTGGCCCGGGAAAGCATAGCCATTATTTCTGGATCCGATCCAGGCATTGCTACGGTCCCGGAGGAGAGC
>NW_015505635.1:944948-952448 GCF_001515645.1 Sinocyclocheilus grahami
GAGTGCCGGCTGGCTGGGGCATCCCCGGAGGGGAATTCCTCACCGTGACCGTAAGACCAGTCCACCCACCGCCACAAAAAGGACGCCCCCAGCTGCCACCAGAGATAACCCCAGATCTAGGCAGTGGCACGGCACTCCGCCCCTTTGCAGGTAACGGAGTCCGGTCCGCAACTCCGAGATGGTCATACCCCCGCAATGGGAGCATGAGTCATCCACGAAAGCCACCTCAGCATGCTTCATGCCCAGGCACGACCCGAATTTGCTCTTTTAGGGGAAAAAGCTCTTTTAGCGTGCTGAGGCATGCAGGGGAGATGATCATCTGCAACACAAACAGGGGGTAATGCAGCCTGATGTGTGCAACCCACTCGACACGGGAAACCACCACTGCTGAAGCGCCGTCCGCCAACAGAAGAGCTCTCTAAGAGCGCGCTGAACTTATTCAGTCTTCTTCTCTCAGAGAGTAGTCAGGAGCAGAACGATGTGATCGCTCGGCTCCGAAGCGAAAAGCTGAATATGCGCTGCATCTGCTGCCTACTTATACTCACGCTGTGATCAGCAGCAGCTGGATGCAATAATCGCATGCCAATGTGCATTGGCTCGTTTAGTTTACACTCGAAGTAGATTGGTCCCTCTAAGCGAGATCCCAATTTCGTTGGTCATCCGACGTGACGTCGAGAGTGACCGACTGAAAGGGAACTAATGCCACAGATAGTGTTTAATAAGGACATTTTCTAGGGCATATACATTGTATTTAATATTGGTGTCACGTAGCCAGACGTTTCATTATTAGCAACTTCTAGCTGAGAAACGCCCACTTAGACAGAAAGAGAGCGGCTGCTTGGCAATGAGAAGCAACCAAACAGTTTGTTTTTATGTGACATTTAACATTCCCAGAAACTGCATAGCGATCAGGCAGCCAAAACACAACTAGCAGTTTTATCCAGCGCTTGTAAAATTTTGTGCACAATATGTGTCAGTAGGTGTGAGATCCATCTGAACATGAATTTATATATTATACTGACTGATTCAAGTAAAAGTCTGTTCCAATTCCTTGCATCAAGCGCCATCTACTGTTGAAAATGAATATTACAGGTGAATTAATGTGCAGTGCAAAAGGTGCAATGACTAAAAATATATGCAATATACTTGCACTCACCATAGTATAATATTGTTTGTATTATATTACAGAAAATGCAGTAGAAATTCTATTTTTGAACTAAAACGTTTGGGTGAAATCATTTCTATATAAACATAATTTGGTGATACTTTAAGGAATGTGTAACTTTTTATGCTAATTATTTAAGAAGCCTTTTCTTATAAAAAACACACACATATATATATATAATACTTATAAATTATTTAATAAATATAAAATTGACATTATCTTTTTTAATTTAGATTTAACTTTTTTTTAATAGGTAGGCTATATAGTAGTAGGAATAGGAGTGTTAATAATTATAATAATACTAAAAAGTAATCAACCTAATCTTCCATCCTGCTGAAATTCATTATGTCTTATAACAACAACAATGAGCTCTTTATATCCTGACATCCACAGTTATAAGCTTCAATATGAGCTGAGCTTCATATTCTGAGCTGCTGTTAACAACGAAGATGAGATGAATCATCATGATCAAATAATAATAATAATTCACTTTCTAAGGTTCAAAAGAGGAAGAAACTGTATAAAAGCTCTCCTAAAGAAACCAGTTGTAAGCCTGGGTTTTGGAAAGAGCCAGTAAACATCACATTCCAGTTCAGCCTCCGTCTCATTAGTGAAGACTGCAGACACACAGAAGAGTTCAGCTTCACTTCACCAGAACAAAACACAGGAATCTGACCTTCATCAGACACATGAAGCATCATGTTAGAATTTGATTTAGCT
The DNA here is from genome assembly GCF_001515645.1 of Sinocyclocheilus grahami. NCBI lineage: Eukaryota > Metazoa > Chordata > Actinopteri > Cypriniformes > Cyprinidae > Sinocyclocheilus > Sinocyclocheilus grahami. The sequence continues at coordinate 946,834 of NW_015505635.1, forward strand.
GATCTACAGACATTTATATTGTAACATAATGACAATTAAATAAACATATTATAGTTTAAGTTTAGATTGAATGTGATTAGTGAAACATATTGACCCACTTAAGCATATGCATGTTTATGTAATTTCATAGGCTATTTTTTTATTTATTAATTGTACTGCCGAATGTGCTGACAGGCATGTATATGGTAAACTAAATGTACATATTTATGTAATTGCACTTTTTTGACAGTATTACAAATGACAATTTTTAAAAGTGTACTGAAGTGTGTTAAGAAACATAGTCATGAAAGTGTACACTTAAGTCATCTTTTATTTCATTAATATTATATTAACTGCAAGTACAGTTTTTTTTAATAAAGTGTGTATTCAGTACAGTTAAGCACACTTCTTTTTGTAGTCTGATTTACAGGCTGCTGTGTTAAATATTACATTTTTTATTCATTTTTAAAAGTGTACTGAAGTGTGTTAAGAAACATAGTCATGAAAGTGTACACTTAAGTCATCTTTTATTTCATTAATATTATATTAACTGCAAGTACAGTTTTTTTTATAAAGTGTGTATTCAGTAGTTAAGCACACTTCTTTTTGTAGTCTGATTTACAGGCTGCTGTGTTAAATATTACATTTTTTATTTCATAAATTGTTGCTGATACAGAGCATATTCTTCACTCTTCACTGTTAAAATTATTTGTTGCTTAATCTTAAAACAAATTGGGTATTGCATTAAGTTATGAATATAATTTGTATCATTTTTGTCTAGCTGACTTGATGAAGTAAAAGGATGTTTTGTTTGAAAATGAAAGATGAAGAAACACTTGGAGCATTTTTTAGTAAATTGTATCATTTATCGTAGAAGTTCCCAGGTAACAAATTGAAGTTATAAAAACATTGTGGGAACGTTACTGTGAAATGTTTCTTGAATGTTGAAATGCCCAGTTTTCTTGTCGTAATTATAACTTTATGGAAAGGTTCTTTTTTTACAACATTCTACTAACTTTATATCCATTCAAAATCTAACATGATTTGAATGCTTATATTTAATATTCCAAGAACGTTTTCTTGACATAGAACAATAGTGTTGTTTTGAGAACATTTTCTCAACATTATTAGAATGTATATAAGTTATAGGAACATTCCATAAACATTACTTTAAAAATGTTCTTATAGCCTATAACTTAAAAAACAAAAAACCGTCAGTTAAAGTTGTGAGAGCGTTCCCTGTTAGCTGTGTTAGTGCAAGAGAACAAACCTTCACTCAAACCAAAGCAGTGAAATGATTTCATATTGACCCCTATGTGCACTTGCTAATGTTGAACGCTGCATGGAACTGCAGGAAAACAACAGCCTGCATCACTAAGCCATGTCAACTAAGCTAACCCTGACACCTGCCTGCGTTAAACGAGTGTCGTCTGCAATGCCATGCAGGCATGTGCTCAGAGGTGAAAGTGTGATTGCATCGATGGACTCTGCATCTTATCACACTCTCATCATGTGAACCTCCTCCATTATCTGATACTCGAATACTTTCACGTTTCACCTCAGTGAACAATGTGAGCGTACAGTATGAGCTTATATTACACAATAGAACGAGAACAAGTAAAGGAACGGAACTTAACCCCACAGATTGATGCAATCATTTATTAGGGGCGAGTGAATCTAGAGGGGACATCTGTTGAAGAAAAACTAGAGCATGGGATCTGGATAAGAGACGGACAGACCCTTACAAAACACAATGTGCAGAATCAGATGTTTGCTTTTTTCTCCACTATAGGGCCCTGTATACCACGGTACTGTGTAGTTACCTTTTTTATACCATGGTGTTTAAAAGCTACTCCAAGTTAGGCTAAGTGTTAGGCCTGTTATTGTCCAAAAACATGCTAATTCCACAGTTTTTAAAATTATTTTTGTTATAGTTGCCATGTCATTAACGGCTCTACTCATGTCCAAAAACATGCTTATTATTACAGTATTTTTGTCTTGTTTATATAATCTGTTCTAATAGCATATCCAAAACATGCTAAAGTGTCTGATTATATTTGTTAGATTTGTTTTGTTTATCATGTCCAGGTTTTGTTATATTTGTCTTGTTCATGCTGTCCGTTCTAATCATATTCATATTCAAAACATGCCAATGCCACAGTTTTTGATTATACTTGGTGTTTTGTTTGTATGTCCAAATCATGCAAATAGCTACCACAGTTTTTGGTTAATTGTCTTGTATGCCGTCTGTTCTAATATATCATGTCCAAAAACATGTTGCTTTTGGTGTTATTTGTTGTGTTTATGCTAAATTCTCATCTTTTCTTGGCTGCAGCAGGCTACTTGGTAAACTCATCAAATCAGTTCATATGCGAAACATCAACATCAACAGGTAATTTAGCTTCTTTTATCATAGAAATTATAAGAGTTATGTTTGTTTGTACTGTATTTGATGGGAAGCTTTGTTCGGGTTGCAAACGAACCGATTCCGTTTAATGAATCGTTTGAAGTGAATCACAAATTGCGCCTATCAGAAACGAGCGGTTCAAAAGAACCGAATCGCCTAAACGACTCGGGCTTCCGAGCATCGTCTCCTGGACCAATAGGCGTCTCGACACATCTACAGACAGACACCAGTCTCTCGTAAAGAGCAGACGGTCTCACTTTTATCACACAGACATCACGCACCTCAGCATTTATTCTTCACATTAGTATTCTAGGAGCGAAAGGATTCGGATCTTCCGGTTTATTTTCATTGGATATTTATTTCTAAATAATTTACCGCAACGCTACCAAAGGGCAGGCTGCAGAGAATGTCGTCTGGAGATTATTTAAATATTTTTTACTGTCCTATTTTATTTTTTTTGCACTGCGATTGTTTTGTGAGCCAGATTCTGAATGCTAATCTCTCCACGGAAATTAATTTGCGTAAAATCCGCTGATCAGAACTGCGACTGCGCACATCATCACACACCATCCTCATCTTCATCATCTTCATCCTGCAGAGGACACCTGCAGGTATCGGACATTTTCCAGTAGGATTAGTTGGTTTCTAATGCTTGATGTTATGAATGTGTCTCGTGACTATAAACGTGCTGAAGATTGTATATTTCTCATAAAACAAGAATGTCTGATTGTTGAAGCAGATATCAGCTGTCATCTGTCGGTCAGGTGAGTTCCAGCAGGTGTGCAGTGAACAACATCTGCTGCAGACGAGAAAGATACCTGACAGTACGTGCAGTGATTTATCTGATGGACATGATGACTTTTCTCATGGTACATCAGATACATGTGTTTGTGTTTGTCTTTAATCTACCTATTTGTGTAATACAGGGTTTCAAACTGGGGTCAAAATTTCATTTTCTATTTATTTTTTCAATTTATTTATTTTTTTGTTTGCCAAATGTATTTTTAGGGCTGTCAAAGTTGTGCATTTAAAAAAAAAAAAATCACAAAAATTCACAATTTACAAAATGTAATGTTCATATTAATAATAAATTTAGAAATGGTTTTGCTTTATAAAGACTGGTCAGAAATCAGGAACTTATTTGCAATTATTTTCACATTTTTTATTTTTCTCATGATTTTTTTTCTAAATGTTTTTCTAAAATCAAAATCTTTGTTGAAAAAAGTATTTAAGAAATTGTTGATCTCAAATTCATTTCAAAATATAAATATATTCCCGATGATATTTCAACTTTTTTATTATTATGATAACAATATAATAGCCTTTTAAAAAAAAATTGGAAGTAAGTATTTAAATAATAATCAAATAATATATTATTTTGAATAATACTATTAGCAATCATCACACATATGAAAATACCTTGGTTTATGTTATGTAATATTTACACAACAATAAAGCAATGTAAAAATGTAACAATTATTTTTATTTTTATTTGATTTGATTTAATAGTCTCAATAATATTACATTTAATATTTTCCTCACACAATATAAATGCATTCTTACTCATAAAAATATACAGCTTTCTTTATATTTATGAACGGGGTCACAAGCGTTTGGAGGTCTTTAGCATAAAAAAAAGTTTGCAATGTACATATTTGACATATGCAGAAATCTGGGTTTAAAATATTGTAGAACAAAAGAAATTGTATAATAAAAAAAGTATAATAATTATATTATTTCAAAAGATTAGAGCATGGAAATCCTCCCCAATTAATCTCTGGAAAATGATTTCTAAAAAAAAAATCAATCCTTATCCAGTAATCAGGAATGATTGGAAAGGTCATGGAAAAGACATGGAAATTCACTGGTCAGGACTGAAGTGTGGGAATGTTACGTGGTGTATGAATATGATAATCATTCTGCACCACAGATACAGTCATCTGAGAGTTTTTCTCAGTAATGTAAAAGCGGTGTGTTTAGTTTCCGCGGCTGAAGGATGGAGCAGCTCAGTCAGTGGCTCTGGAAGCAGGAATACTGGCTTCCTCCGGGAATCCGCTGGGAGGATCTGGAGAAGATGGAGGGCTCTCGGCGTCCTCTCCCGCGGGATCTGCTCCTGGCTCTGCCTCTAGCTCTGGGATTCATCATGCTTCGTTACGCTTTTGAGAGGTGACTGATGACTTTATCAAGTCCTGAGGGATTTAGATGTCATTTAACCAGGTTTGACTCGAATTAATAACAGAATATGAGTTAAATTACAAAAAGTACAACAGTATCACTGATTTTTTTGGACATTCTTTGAGCAGGGATGTGACCCCCCCCTATATTTCAATGCATTTTCATATTTTCTGCCTGAATATGACCCATTATTATTATTATTGATAATAATATTAATAAATACAAAATTGTGTACATTTAAAGTTTGTTATTATTCCAAGACACGTATATTTTTAATTTGACGTGTTTATTTTTTATAATTTAAATAACAAAAAAATATTATGTTCAATAATAATAATAATACAACTAATAATAATACATCTATTATTATTATTATTATTAATAAATACAAAATGTTATTTTACAGTACTATATTATTATTGCAAGAGTAATGTTTCTTTATTGATTTGTTTAATTTGTACATTTAAATAATAATACAATAAAATATTATTTGAATAATAAGAAATAACAATAATTGTATTATTATTAAATACTTAATAGTAAATACTTAAACGCTTTTTTATATTTTACACCACAATGTTATTATTGAAATAATGATATATTTATTTATTGGTGTGTTTGATTTTTATAATTTACATAAAATAAACATTATTTTGAATAATAATAATAATTAATTATTATTATTAAAAAAAAAATCTAAATTTATTTTACAGTAAAATATTACTGTTGGAATAGCAATATATTACTTTATTGATTTGTTTGATTTTTATATTTTAAATAATAATCCAAAATATCTTGCGTAATAATAATAATAATTATTATTATTAATAATATTATTATTGTATTGTCCTATTGAATGGGAATAAAAAACAAGTTGTCCTTAGTTTTTGTCCTTGTTTAAGGTGCGTGACTCAGAATCTGAATCATTACACTATGTATCAAAATACCCTGGTTTCCCATCTGACACCAGCACTAAATAATAATAAAAAAGTCATGATTTTACCAAAGTAACACTAACTAGTGCGTGGTATTTTGGGACATGTCTCAGTGTTCA
>NW_015505635.1:953692-961116 GCF_001515645.1 Sinocyclocheilus grahami
CACACACACACACACACACACACACACATTTACTGAGCAATCTAATGAGGACATACCATAGACATCTGTTGGTTATATCAGAAATTGAAAGTTTTTAATATTTAAAAAAAAAAAGTATTTACATGCCATGTATTATTTTTTTTTATGTGTTTTAGTGCTTTGAGTATTATAAAGATACATTACAAAAAATATGTATTGTGAAATATAATTTAATATAAACATATATGTATATAGAATATATTATTATTATTATTATCATTATTATTATATGCTATTTGGCATTAGCTAATGAAAAAGCATTTTCAGCCCAGTGTTGTTATTGTTAAATAAAACTATTAAAATCATTTTCAGTAATTTAAATAAAGCTAAATATTAGATACACAACTAAAACCAAAATAAAAATAAATAAAAGCTCAACTGAAAAATATAAAAATGAGAAAAGCACATAACAAAATTGCTGAAACGAACTAAAATTAAAAGGAAAACTTAAATAAAAATGAATTAAAGCTATACTGAAATATATAAGAATAATAAAAATGAGAAAAGCACATAACAAAATTGCTAAAACGAACTAAAATTAAAATGAAAACTGAAATAAAAAGCTCAAAAGGATGTAGACTGGTCTAAATCAGAAACTTATTTTACCTTTTTTATTTCACCAATTTTTACATTTCATAAGACATTTATGCAGCTCAAAACTACACCTTTGATCAATTAAAACAATTGTTTCATATGTTTCATACACAAATTATTGATTCATATATTGTAAATATCTAATTATATAATTAAACTGATAATTAAATTAATAATAATACATTCAATAATTACATTTAATTAACAAAGTTATTTTAGATTTATGTGAATTATTAATTTATAGATTTATAGAAATAGGATTATATTACTAGATAATATAATAATAATAATCAATTATTACATTATATAATTATTCAGGTAAATGTTTTGTATCACTGAATTTTTAAATGTGTGTGTGTTTCTGTTTCATGTGTCTTTGTAATGAGGATTGTTTGGGAAAAGAAACGTGTAAAGTGGCAGCTTCACATGCTCAGGCATGAGTTATGATCTGTGGTAATCATTATCACAGATGCTGTGAATAGACCTATTGTATTGGTCTTATTGAATTATTGTTCATTGTGAAATAATAGCTCATGTCACTGCATTAATCCATCTAGAGTGAGATCTCCAGCCTGGTTAACCAGTGCAACCTGACTCACAGACAAGTGGAGACCTGGTTCCGTAACCGCAGAAACCTGGACCGACCCAGCAACAGTAAGAAGTTTTGCGAGGCCAGGTAAGTTCACCTTTTGATAATATCACAATCATAGTTCCACATGGCCCTGCAGCATACTGTATCTGCTGAATGAAATACAATACTTTGTGCTGCTGATTCCAAAAATAGTGTCTGTTTCACTGGAGCACGTCACACTTTCACTCAAAATGTGATGCATTTTGTCGCATTTTGCTTTTGACAAGCTTTTGTAAGGTCAAGAAGTCTCATATTCTCCTTAATCAGCAGAAACGCATCACAAACACACGATTCCTGTCTGAATCTGAGCCACATCACAACTATCTGTTCAGTTCCCAGCCCATTGTCACAAGCATGACATTATTTTATGCATAATCATGATTTCAAGGTCAGAATTATGGACAGTGATGGAGAAAATGCAAACACGAGCCTGATGTTTTTTGCTGCATCCGTGGGCGTTTTACTGCATCCAGACAGAAAATGACAGATTTTGTGGAAAAAATCAATACATGCTAATTGTGTAAATTGCATCAAATGCATATTACATGCAGATTGTAAGTTAAATTATGTATTTTAAATACTTCTGACATCAGAAACTTTTGACATTGACTGCTTTTTTTATTTTGATAAGTGTATTATATATATATATAATTTGAAAAACCTTACTTTATAAAAAGTCCATTGTGTATCGTGAAGGAAAGTTTTTATTGATATTTTTATATATTAATATTAATATTGGGTCTTTTTGAAAGTCAATAAATCAAATCACTTCATTGTCACCATACACATATATCTACAATAATCTCAAGTAATACTTTTAATCCATTACCATTTAAATCACCTTTAATCTTTTTGTAGTTCACTTAAATAGTCCAGCCCTGAGAATGTATTTATTTATTTATTTAAATTTCCATGTCTCTCAATAAATATGAGCATGTGAAATGGAATTATAAAATAACTCCATTTTAATTGTTACATTGTTGTTGTTATATATATAAATGCTCACCAAGGCTGCATTTATTTCAATATATATATATAAAAACATTTTTGACATTTGACTGCTTTTGTTACTTTGACATGTGCATTAAAGTTGATGCAAATAGATACAATTTGAAAAACCTTAATTCTTATTTTGTGAAAAAACTGTCCATGATGTAATGTTTTTGTTGATATTTTTGAACTCAGCATCATCAAATTTTGCCAGAAAAACCCAGAAATGGTATTTCAAGATGCAGATGCATGTGTAGTAAATCTATTTTTATTTTTTTACCAGAGTAACTTCATATCTTTTGTTTCCCCAGCTGGAGGTTTGTGTTCTACCTGCTTGCTTTCACCGCGGGATTGGCGTCTTTAATTAACGTGAGTAGACATTTGAAGTTGTATTCCCTCGTGAACCCGAGTGTGTCTTGGGCTTGGTGTCTTTTGAGTCGTCTCCTAATTAGGGTCCCCTAGTTAAAGTCTGGTTTACTCAGAAGCCTTAAACGCTTTAAAGCAACACGAAGGAGTGCTTGAAGAAGCCTGAGCTTTGTTGTTTTGAATGCACGTGGTTCTAATGTTTTTCTGAAACGCAACACAAGCCCTCGGGACTCGGTGTGCTTCTCGCTGTATGACTGGCTCTTTTGTTGTCAGACGCTTAAAGGAAGCAGTTTTGATGTCGGTGTTTGATTTTAATGGCGGTTGTGTGAAAGTGATTTGTCACGCAGTGTTTGTCTTCCTCATAGACGCCCTGGTTCTGGGATCAGAGAGAGTGCTGGAGAGGATTTCCTCGACAGGTGGATATTTTTCCATATTTTTTTTAAAATAAATGAATACCTTTATTCAGTAAGGATGCATTAAATTGCTCAAAACGGTAAAGGTAAAGACATTTATAATGTTACAAGAAATTTCCATTTCAAATAAATGCTGTTCTTTTGAACTTTCTATTCATCAGAGAATCCTGAAAAATAAAATGTGTCAAGGTTTTCTCAAAACTATTGAGCAGCACAAGTGTTTTCAACATTGATAATAATCAGAAATGTTTCCTGAGCAGGAATCAGCATATTAGAAGGATTTCTGAAGGAGTAATGATGCTTTGATGCACAGGAATAAATTACGTTTTACAAAATATTCACTTAGAAAACAGATATTTGAAATTGTAATAATATTTCACAATGTTTTACAGTATTTTTGATCAAATGAATGCAGCCCTGGTGAACAGAAGAGACTCTTTCAAAAACGTTTTTTACAGAAATATATAGTAGACTCATACTGTAGGTTTGTGCCGATATGAGTCATATTTTAGCATTATCAGAAAAATCTACCTGTAATATAAAGGCAAATTCCAATATTTTTTCACATGGATGCTGGTTTTGGCAACGTATTTACAATTGCAGTCTCATCATTTCTCATAATTTTAAAAAGGCTTCTGCTTTTGATGAAGTTGAATTTTTTTTTTTCCATTTTCATTCAAATTCGAGTCAGTTTTTGTGATTTTCTTGTGTGTTTGGTCAAATGTATTCGTTTATTACTATTATTATTTGTGTAAACATGTCTATGTAGTTTTTAGTCATTTTTATTTCAGTTTTAGTCATTTTAGTACATCAAGTTGATCAATGAAAAATGAGAAATTAAAATGTGAGATGTTGCCTTGGCTAATCTAAAATGATTATTTTTAAAAAAAAAATTTTAATTTGAGTTTATTGTATTTCAAGCAATGAAAAAGCTTTTTAGTTACCTACAATAAGCCTGCTTAGAGCTTTGCTGTGAGCCCTGTTTTCACTCAGGTCCTGTGTTTGTGTCTCTAGCCGGTTCAGGACGCTCATTACTGGTACTACATGCTTGAGCTTGGCTTCTACTGGTCTCTGCTGCTCTGTGTGTCTGTGGACGTCAAGAGAAAAGTAAGATCTTGCACAATAGTGTCCCTCAGGGGAGTTATTTGCTTTCTGAATGTTTTATGATGACCTCGTGTGTGTTACCTGGTCAGAGTTTCTCTTTCAAAGCGAATGTCCTTTTAGAGCTGCTCAATTATTTACTTTGCTAGCTGCTCAAAATAAAGTTAAATATACCTACGTTAAAATGTATTAACATGAATCTTTAGTTTAATATTTTAACATTCATTGTTGTCTGACAAATGTCACACAGAGTAACATATTATTGCTCAGCGGAGACTTGAGTTTTTAGTTGCATTTCATTTAAATATCACACTTTTATTTTTAGTTCCTCCTTTGGAGAACTAAAAATATCCACAACTGAGTCAACAGTCATCCATTAAGAGTTTAGAGCCATTTGATGAGGAATGTTTGAGTTCATATTGAGATCTCTGTCTTTTGATTGAGACGTTCGTCTCTTGAGCACAGTTTAAGACCTTGTTTGAAATCCTCTGAATTTGTATACTCTGGTTACTGAGTCTTTTAGAGGAGAAACATCTCAGAAAATGTGTAAAAGTTTCCATTTGCTCTACATTTGATCTCATTGCTGCGTTGGAGAAGTTAAAGAGAATTTCATCACTCAAGCTCCGTACTATGACAGTGATAAATATGGGCTTGTATGTGTCGTATCTCAGAAAAATCTACCTGTAATATCAAGGAAAATTACAGCATTTCTATGTGGATGCTGGTTTTAACCACACAGCAGTGAAAAGCTAGGAAACTTGAGTTTATATTTCACCCAAAAATAAACATTTTCTAAAAATTCATCATCAGATTTGGAGAAATGTAGCATTGCATCAGTGTCTCAGCAATGGATGCTCTGCAGTGAATGGGTGCCGTCAGAATGAGAGTCCAAACAGCTGATAAAAACATCACAATAATCCACAGCACTCCAGTCCATCAGTTAACATCTGGAGAAGACAAGAGCTTTGTAAGAAACAAATCCATCATTAAGATGTTTTTAACTTCAAACAATTGCTTAAATACGAGTCCATAATCTATAATCCATAATAACACTTCCTCCAGTGAAAAAGTGTTCTGGTGTGAATCAGGAGAGAAATCTGCACAGATCAAGCAGCGTTTAAACAGCTCTAAACACATATGTGGCTGGATTTTGATGTGAGAGACAACAAGAGATGCACTTTTTCACTGGAGGAAGCGTTATTATGGATTATGGATATTTAAGTTAAAAACTTCTTAATGATGGATTTGTTTCAGCTTTTGTCGTCTCCAGATGTTAACTGATGGACTGGAGTGCTGTGGATTATTGTGATGTTTTTATCAGCTGTTTGGACTCTCATTCTGACGGCACCCATTCACTGCAGAGCATCCATTGCTGAGACACTGATGCAATGCTACATTTCTCCAAATCTGATGAAGAAACAAACACATCCTGATCTTTGATGACCTGAGGGTGAACACATTTTCAGCAAATTTTCATTTTTGTGTGAACGGTTTCTTTAAATGCTTGAAGGATTGAGAAATGAAAGAGATTTCGTGTGTGGTTTTCTTCCTTGATTGTGTCAGCAGCACATTATCTATTGTCTCGACGGATTTATCGTTTGGTTGTTTCAGGTTTCATTTCCTGTCAGTACCGCCCACTATAATATCAGTTACTGATATTCTTTTGCCTTCTTCCATTAATTCTGCTTTAGGATTTCAAAGAACAGATCGTCCATCACTTCGCCACCATCTTCTTGCTGGGTTTCTCGTACTGCTCCAACTACACTCGGATCGGGACCCTGGTGATGCTCGTCCACGACTCCTCTGACTTCCTGCTGGAGGTACGAGATCGACCGCTGAGTCACGCATTCATGCTCAGAAACAACCAGTCTAACAAAAAATCCCCATCTGATGATTTCACTCCTGTTTGCTGTTGAAGCCACACCTGTTCCTGGGTCATCATTCGCAGTAACCTTTACACTTGGTTTGGGCTTTATGACGTTTTGTGCTTTAGAGTCATTTGGATTTTTATGTGGTTTCACGACTTAAAATGTACAACTTCAACTTAAATTATGTATTTCAGTTAGTTTTACTTTTATTTGTGAATTTTCAGTTTAATTTTAATTAAAGTTTTAGTATTTTTTGTGTGTGCTTTTGTTCATTTTCTTTGTTATAATTTGTTTTTTATATATATATATATATGTGTGTGTGTGTATATATATAATTTATTTTCATTTCAGTTTTAGTAATTTTAGTATTTCAACTTTATTTATTCAGTTAGTTGCTAAGGAAACATTTCTCATTTTAGTTTTAGAACTTAAATTTTAGAACTTCAACTTAAATTATTTATTTAATTTTTAGTTTTATTTTTTATGTGTATATTTTCACATATACACATGTTTATTATTTTTTTATGTGTGTGTGTATATATATATATATGTGTGTGTGTATTGCCATTTAGCTTTTAATTATAGTTATTTTAGTGTTTCAACTTTATTTGTTATTTGCCAAAATATTTCTAATTTTAGTTTAAGTTTCTTTTTAAATATGTTTTTATTCAACTTTTTATAAACATAACAATATACACATAGCATTTACTTGAAATATTAATACTTAAAAAACTAAATAAATTCATATTAAATAATAATAATAAGAAAGAAAGAAAGAAAGAAGAAACCGTTAATAACTTAAAATAAAAACAAATACATAACTACAAAAAGCCCCTTACAACATTTTAAAGATCAAGCAAATACTTTTTGATAACTGTCCAGCTTTGTTGGAAATGTCAGATTGTAACTGTAAATCCGCAGTCATTTTCTTAATATATATCTGATTCAGTCTCTGTGTCCATTCTGTCAGAGTATTAGTTTACGTTTTGAAGTTTCAGTGCTTTAAATGTATTGTCATTTATTGTAGCTCAACAAAATCTCTCTGGATTTTCCACAGTCTGCCAAGATGTTCAACTACGCCGGCTGGAAGAAAACCTGCGATTCATTGTTTGTGATTTTTGCTGCTGTATTCCTGGTTACACGCCTGGTTGTGTTTCCCAGCAAGTAAGAACTTTAAACTCTTCAAATCATGAAGTATCAGATGACATTGCCTTCAGTTTCTATTTCAAAACACTTCGCTATTAATGTCACTTTATCTATTTCAGTAGCTGTAATAGAATAGGCAGCTCTTAGATATGGTTCCTTTGCATTGTTTTTCTCAGTGTTTAAGCAGTGTCTGTGTGCGTGTGCGTGTGTGTGTTTGTGTCTGTCTGTGTCTGTGTGTGTGTGTGTCTGTGTGCGTGTCTGTGTGTGTGTGTGTGT
>NW_015505635.1:961140-1004355 GCF_001515645.1 Sinocyclocheilus grahami
GTGTCTGTGTCTGTGTCTGTGTCTGTGTCTGTGTCTGTGTCTGTGTCTGTGTCTGTGTCTGTGTCTGTGTCTGTGTCTGTGTCTGTGTCTGTGTCTGTGTCTGTGTCTGTGTCTGTGTCTGTGTCTGTGTCTGTGTCTGTGTCTGTGTCTGTGTCTGTGTCTGTGTGCGTGTGCGTGTCTGTGTCTGTGTCTGTGTCTGCGTGTGCGTGTGTTTGTGTGTGTGTGTGTGTTTTCTCTCCTGTAGGATCATCTACACCACTCTGGTTTTGTCTATGGAAGTGTTTGAGCCGTTTATGGGGTATTATTTCTTTAATGCGCTGCTGCTGGTGCTGCAGACGCTGCACATTTACTGGGCTTATCTCATCCTCAGAATGATCTACAAGTTTCTCTTCTTAGGGAAAGTAAGTCATTCCTTCCGTCCATCATATCTGCAAGTCCCAGAAACTATTTAGACACTCGTACTGTATGTCTGAGTTAAATGACCTAACAGTGGTATTTTAGTATTATATACTGTCAGAGTATTTATTGATATTATGAATAAGCTTTTATTTTTATATTTTCAGTTTTCGTTTCAATTGTAGTTTATGTTTTGGAAGTTCTGTTATGTGCTTTTGCCTTTTTTATTAGTTTTTGTTTTTTATAAAAATATTTCTATTTGGCATTAATTTATTTTGGTTTTAGTTTTAATTTTAGAATTTCAGCTTAAATTATTTATTTCAGTTAGTTTTATTATTATTTGTATGTTTTAATCATTTTTGTGCTTTTTCATTTTTATTTATTTATTTTTAGTTTGTTTCAGTAATTTTAGATTTTTCAACTTAAATTATTTTATTTACATTTACTTTTATATTGTTATTTTAATTGTGAAAAAAACAAATAACTTCAAGTTTTAGTAATTTTGCAGTGCTTCTGTCATTTTTATTACTTTTAGTTTTTTATATACATTTATTTTTATCTTTAATTTATTTTAATTTCATTCTTAGTGTTAGTAAATGTAATACTTCAACTTAAATGATTTATTTCAGTTATTTTTACTTTTATATGTTGTACATTTTAATTAAGTTTTAGTACTTTTGTTATGTGCTTTTGTCATTTTTGTTAGTTTATGTGTGTATATATTTTTCTTTATCTTTAATTATTTTTATTTCAGTTAGAATTTTATTCATTTTAAATTAATTTAAATAATTCATTTCAGTGAGTTTTATTTGTATATTTTCAGTTTAATTTTAATCTTAGTTTAGTTGTTAGTATTTTTGCTTTTTGTCATTTTTATTCGTTTTTTGTGTTTTATTTTTCTATTTAGCTTTTATTTCAGTTTTAGTTTGAGTAAGATCAGTATGTCAACTTAAATTATTTCTGTTAGTTAGAAACATTTCTCATTTTCGTTTAAATTTTGCATTTTATTTTATGTATTTCAGTTACCAAAAAAACTATTTTTATTAGATTTAGTTTTAGTTAACAACAACACTGCTGCATGCATATATAACAAAATATGTGATGTGTGCTCAGAGGAACTTTTCTCTCTCTTTTTCATTGCATGAACTAATTTCAAAAGCATTGCACATTGTGATCAATTATTTGACTGACACATATTGGTGAATTCAAATAAACCCAGAGATCTTTGACCAGTCTCACTTTGACCTTCTCTGCTCCAGCTGGACAAGGACGAGCGCAGCGATGTTGAAAGTGAACCAGAGGAGGAGGAGAAAGAGGAAGAGGAGGAGGAAGATCGGTCTTCCTGGAGGAAGAGGAAGGTGGTTCTGGACTCCAGGCTGGCGATGCTGAGCTCCAGCTGTGTCTTAAATAACTTGACTAATCAGAAAGCCGACGCGAACAGAAGACTGCCGAAAGCCAGATAGCAGCGAGCGCTGAGACGTGCTACTCCTTCATCCACACTGAGCTCAGCAGAAACAAATACACTGTACTTCAGGAACACACTTGACTCTCATTCACACCAGTAACCAGCTCAAGCATCAAGCACTTATGAGGGAGAGGCAGATCAAGGAATTTCCCTTTATTTAGTCGCACCTCATATCACTTCTAACAGAGTAGAATTGAATGGAAATAAAAAGACTTGCTGACGTGTGCATTTAGTTCATGACAGATCAGATTCAGCAGTGCAAACCCACATCAGTAATGTTCAGTCTGTAATAAATAGGCTATAAATAACTTTCAACTGAAAATACTGTATTTATTGTGCACTTGTATGATGAAAATACTCGGTTTGAAATGAATGATATGTTTTGTAAATATAGCTATAGATTTCATTTTGAACATGTTTTAATGTCCTCTGGTAGAATATATTGTGAAATATCTTGCCTTGTCTTTTTCTCTGTATACATATTTTACTTTACACAAAAATAATGTATTATTTATATAAATATTACATTGTAAATTATTGTAACAAATCACACGTGTGTAATGAAGATATTTTATAATTAAAAAACATTTATTTAAATATATGTATACATTTTAAATTTATATAAAATGTATTAATTTAACATTTATTAATTACAACACTGTATATGTATTAATATATTGTATATAATATATAATAATATAAGTATTATTCATTATTTAATTTAATACATGTGTAAATATAAATATACATATGACATATTGTTATTAAATATTATACATTTATCAATATGAATCTGTAAATTACTGTAACAATTCACACATTTAATTCTACATTTAAGATTGAATAATAAAATAATTTAACAAAGATTTAATTATATATATATATATTAAATTATTGTGACAAATCACACCACAGTTTTAATTCTACATATTAAATGATATTTAATAATAATCTCAGAAATAGACACCAAACGTCACCCAGATCCACAGTATACACATAATAAATAACAGCTTGTCCCAGAAATGCAGAAACCGATCATGCATTTATTTAAAACCAGCACAGACCTTATTTGAGGAGCTTTAACTCTGATTCTGAAGAACTTGCATCCTGATATCATGTTTACATTGGTTTGAAAGCCCGTTGTGTGGCAGCGGCGCGCTGCGGTTCCGCTCCGCTCCTGCAGGCGGCGGTAAAGCCGCTTTAACGCTCAAAGACACGCGATCTTCGCGCACGAGAAACGCGAGGTTCTTTTTCCGGCCGGATCGGCAGCGACTGCGAGGGTGAGGATTACCGTCCGCGCTATTGTCTAGTTTTGACGTCTTTTCTCTCCTTATTCACTCTTATGTTTGTTTGAGTGTGTACACGAGATGCTTACGTTCGTGAGGGGAGCGATTAAAGCTGGTTGTGCGGTGGATTTAGACGCGTTTGTGTGGTCTGAAGGTGCGAGTGTGTCATGGCCTAGCCTAGCCTAGCCTAACCCGAGGCGGCCATGTGTGACAGAAAAACACCAAACACAGTAAAGCGACAGAAACCTGCAATGCATGCACATTATTTAGCTTATATTATAACGTTACGGGGTCTTTTAGCGTTTTAATGACATAAAGCTGATCTGTGATGCGCAGTCAAGTCAGACGCTGATCACTAATTGGTGTTTTTGATATCATTAATTATATATATATCACAATATATGGCAATTCCGTGGTATCTTGAGTTGCTATGGGTCATGGCCAAATCACGGAAGTACCGTTGTGTTACAGATGCTGATGTGTTGCTGCAAATAACTGCACGTGCCAACAGGGCAAAATGATTGTATTGCAGCATGTTCCGCTGCTTGTGTTCCTGTGATGACCCGTGCACCTGACTGATGCTGATGCTGATGCTGATGCTCTCACTGACTCTGAAGGATGTTGATCGTCTCTTTTTCTGTGACAGTGGCAAAATGCAGATCTTTGTGAAAACTTTGACGGGTAAAACCATCACCCTCGAGGTCGAGCCCAGCGACACCATCGAGAATGTGAAGGCTAAGATCCAGGACAAGGAGGGTGTGTATGAGCTTCAGCGGGTGTCAGTGAAGAAAACAGGCTTTCTGTGGGTCCTAAACTCTTAATTTGACCTTCCACAGATAAAGGCCACAGGCCTTTTAGGTGCAGAAAGTCTTAAATGTGTTGCAAAAAAGGAAAATAATATATATACACACACACTTCCGGTTAAAAGTTTGCTATCAGAACGACTTTTAATGTTTTTTACAGGAGTTTCTTCTGCTCATCAAAGCAGCATTTATTTGATAAAACAAAGGAAAAAATTTTATATTGTGAAATATTATTATGATGTAAAATAACATTTTTCTATTTGAATATACATAATGTCATTTATTTCTGTCATGCGCAGCTGAATTTTCAGCATCATTACTGCAGTCTTCAGTGTCGCATGATCTTCAGAAATCAGTATAATATGCTGCTTTATTATCAGAGCTGGAAACTGTTGATGCTTCATATTTCTTTTGGAACCTGTGATACTTTTTTCAGGATTCTTTGATGAATAAAAAGTTTTTAAAAAAAGAGCATTTATTTAAAATAGAAAGCTTTTCTAACGATATACACTACAGTTCAAAAGTTAAGGGTCAGTAAAAATTTTTGAAAGAAATGAAAACTTTTATTCAGCAAGGATGTGTTAAATTGATAAGAAGTGATAGCAAAGACTTATATTGTTAGAAAAGATTTATATTTTGAATAAATGCTGTTCTTTTTAACTTTTTATTCATCAAAGAATCCTGAAAAAAGTATTTCCAAAAAAATATTTGTCAGCACAACTGTTGATAATTCTAATAATAAATCAGCATATTATACTGATTTCTGAAGATCATGTGACACTTTATGCTGGAGAAGTAGACTGGAGCATCGATGTGTTTCAGGAGCTTTGTTCAAATAAAATGTTGCTGAAAACAGTTGCCTGGAATTTGTCTGTTCATTTGCCAGCTATTACACTTTCATCATGTTCTTTTCCTTCCGTGTAAACAAAAAATGAACCTTAGAGATGCCCACTATGTTTTTCTAACCATTTTGTGTCTTCATACTTCCCTGAGGACATTTTCAAGTGGATCCAACGTAATCACCGTTTCAGATTTTGGAAACTTTAAATTTTTGGGTTAAAAGGTTTTGTAAATCTATTACATTTTGCACATTTAAAACAAAACATTGTGAAATGCTATAGTTGTAAACCTATAGTTTGTGCAATTTTTAGTCACAACAGGCCTAGAATATATCGAATCCAACAAAATGGGGATGTTTTTGCATTTGTTTTTTAAAAGTTCAAATCATTTTAAGCCAAGCATCTAAGTTTTTTTTTTATGCAGACAGTAAAAATGTGTTGCATGTAAGCATTTCATGATTTTAAAAATGTTATATAGTGTAATTGTACATTTAGAATACCACGAAGTACTTAAGATTAAAAGTATGGACTTTCAAAAAACAAAACAAAAGCATTTTAGTCTGTGTTAACGAGTTTAGCTTGGGCGTTAGTTTAGCAACTGAAATACAAAATAAGAAAATGTAAGCATATTTAAATGAATCAACATTGTGTTTGCCAGGGATTTTTGGAGCATATGTAGTGCAGAAAAGAACTAAATCACTGCTAATGCAATATAAAACTAATTTATTTTGCAAGCTTAAAATGTAATAATAATAACTGCTAATATTGGATTGTCCATTAAACAATGAAAATGTAAAAGTGAAGCATTTTAATGGTATGAAGTTGAATCTCCAAACTCAGTCATTTTTAAATGACTTGCGAATTTATGAACAATGCATTTAAGTTAAAATTAAGCACATTTGCTTTGGTATCAAGTGAGCAAATGTACTGCAAAATTTAAACATTCAAATTTCTTAACATTTTGCTTAAATATTACTTTTGCCTTTATTTACTTGTGCACAGAAAACTAAGAATTCACAAGTTTTGAAAAGGCATTTTAAGCATGCATTTGCTGGGGCAATAATTGAGCAAATATAATATTTCAAGCTATGCAGATTTACATCAGTCTAACTTAACCATTGGTTTAAATATTACTTTTCCAGGATGTTTTGCGCACATGTAAACGCAATAAACCACACCGGTAATTCAATGTAAAACAAATTTATTCAGCAGGTTTGCTTTCCGTTCAGAGAAGATGATATAGTGTGAGTCTTTGCTCTGGAGTTTCCAGCTGATTGCGTTAGCCGGTTGGCACAGTATGACTCTTACTAGAGTAGAATGAAATACTGTCATCATCGTATAATCAGCCTGTCAAGAGCTGCAGGAGGAACCTAAGATGCATGTGGGGAAAATAAGGCTCTGGCATCAGAGTAAGACACTGGATCACTCACAAGCAGAAATGTTTGTCCTTGAAAAGAGTTCTTGCCACTTTCTCCAAATCAAATCACACATGCTCTCGTCGATTATACAAAGCAGTACACATACTCAAGTACTGCATGAAGAGAGAAGAAATATAAAAGTAAACACCTGTTTATTTGACCCTATATATGTATAAAGCACACAAATACAAACCCTGCGGATTGAGAGAACACATAAAAACAGGCTGTTGGCACTTAAAGGTCCCATGACATGCTGCTTTTTGGCTGCTTTTATATAGGCCTAAGTGGTCCCTAGTACTGTATCTGAAGTCTCTTTCCCGAAATTCAGCCTTGGTGCAGAATTTCAGCCACTACGAGCTAGTCCCACAATGAGCTTTCCTTAGGATGTGCCATTTCTGTGTCTGTAGCTTTAAATGCTAATGAGGAGGAGAGAGGCGGGGCAAGGTGCTTCACTCCTTTGCAAGCCATGATGTCTCTCGAGGAAAAAAATATATTGCGCTCGCCTCGCACGGTAGTAGCTCATTTTCTCATGGGCGGGCCAAATTCTCTGGGCGGGCAAAGCAGAGAAAGGGGAGGTAACCTTTCCCCGTATGACGACATAAAGGGAAGATTCCAGATTGGGCCATCTGAGCTTTCATTTTCTCAAAGGCGAAGCAGTATACCCAGGGCTCGGTTTACACCTATCGCCATTTCTAGCCACTGGGGGACCGTAGGCAGGCTAGGGGAACTCATATTAATGTTAAAAAACCTCATAAAGTGAAATTTTCATGCCATGGGACCTTTAACATACAGCGGTCGGAAGCCACACGAGCGGCTTTCTTGTGCTATAATAAAGATACTGTATAATGCAACATCCAATACACAACTGTACAACCATTACAGCCTATGACTTAAAGAAACAGTTCAGCCAAAAATGAACATTTGCTGAAAATGTGCTCTTCTTCAGGTCATCCAAGATTAGGATGAGTTTGTTTCTTCATAAGATTTGGAGAAATGTAGCATTGCATCAGTGTCTCAGCAATGGATGCTCTGCAGTGAATGGGTGCCATCAGAATGAGAGTCCAAACAGTTGATAAAAACATCACAATAATCCACAAGTAATCCACAGCACTCCAGTCCATCAGTTAACATCTGGAGAAGACAAACGCTGAAACAAATCCAGCATTAAGACGTTTTAACTTTAGACGGTTGCTTCCGGCTCCATAATCCATAACATTACATTTTTCAAGTGAATTTAGTTTTTTGCATAAAAAAAAACAACTTAGAAAAAAAGTTCTAAATGATGCATTTTGTATTGTAAAATGCACTGTAATTGAGCAAATATAATACTTAGCAAAGTTGTGATCAATCTAAATCTCATTTAAACCATTTGTTTAAATATGACATTTTCCAGGATATTTTTTGGAGCGTTTGTGATTGCAATAAATCACATCAGCAATTCAATGTAATTCAATACACACACACTCCTGTACAGAATTTAGATAGCACAGAAATGGGATTTTTTTTAAACTAAATTATTAAAATTGAAACATTTTAACAATAACAATTTAGTAATGTTTTGAATGTTTTAACTGTATAGTATTTAAAATAAAACCATCATATAAAATTATAATTAAATGTAGATAAAAAAAAACAAAGCAAAAAAAAGAAAAAGAAAAAAAAGAGAGGGTAAAAGATAAAAATGACCAAAAAAAGGGCCAAAAATAATAATAAAAAAAAAAAATTTAAATCTGAAAAAAGAACACCTACAGTGATCAATCTCTATACAACTGTTTTGATCTGGAGTGGTGTGGATTACTTGTGGATTATTGTGATGTTTTTATCAGCTGTTTGGACTCTCATTCTGACGGCACCCATTCACTGCAGAGCATCCATTGCTGAGACACTGATGCAGTGCTGCATTTCTCCAAATCTGATGAAGAAACAAACACATCCTAATCTTGGATGGACATTTTCAGCACATTTTCATTTTTGCCTGAATTATTCCTTAAATCAAATGAACGTTTGAAGCCTTAGAGCTGCACAAAGCAACTACACTAGATGCATTCAAGCACATTCATGAATCCATTGCTCGATGAAGAACTACAGCTATTCTTAAGTATAAATTCCCTCACGAGTTTAAGGGATCTTAATGTTCTATCATAAGAGAATTGTTGATTTCTACCTACTCATATATTTCTGCCAATGCAGCTAATATCTGATGCTTTATATCAGTGCTGTCGTCTATACGAAGCATTCCACAGTATGAACATAGAGAGGCGCTGGTCTTTGGTTTCCACTCACTCCCAGCTGAGAAACTGAATCAGAGAAACTAACTCAACGGCACAAAAGCTCATTCATGACTTTCTAAAATGGTAAACATCATTTCCACTCATATTTTTCCACTCGCATATCTCCCAAAAGCTTGAGGCGTTTGAGCCACTAAGGTCTTTGCAACAAATTAGTTTTGGTTATGAACTAAATCACACAACATATTCATTAAACACTCATGATTCATTTAGATTTCGATTCACAGAGTCAAGATTCAATTCCAAAGAGAATCAATTTTTTATCCTAATCCTAATCCATTTTTACATAACAGCCATTCATGCTCAAGTTTAATGTTTCAGAAATTTGTAAATTATTACAAATAAAATACATTTTTAAATGATTAAAATATTAAATTGTTATAACTATATAATATTTACTATTAAAATAATCATTTCAAATAATTGAATGTAGATGAAAAATTGCACAAAAAAAGAAATCAGTAGTCAATCTTTATACATTTTGTAACCTGATCTTTTTAAGTGTTAATTTGACATATTTGTCAATTAATTTGACTTTGACATAACAGCCCTTCATGCTGAAGTTGAATGTTACAGAAATGTGACAATTTTTAAGCTAAATTAAAATAATATGATTAAAATATTATTTTAGCTATATAATAACATGTATAATTAAATAATAATTCAAAATAATAATTAGATATAGATGTAAAAATGGAAAAACAATCTTACACAATGTGTTTTTAACCTAATCTTTTGAAGTGTTCATAAAAATTCATTTAACATTGACATAACAGCCGTTCTCGTTAAAGTGAAATTTGACAGAAGTGTGTGAATTTTTAAAATATAATAATTTTTAATATTATTAAAATTGTATTAAACTACTATTTCAATGGTATATTATTATATATAACTAAATAATAATTTGAAATAATTCAATGCAGATGTAAAAATGCCAAAAATAAATAAATAAAAATATTTACACAACTTGTGTAAATAACGTATGTTGCACTAAACTGAATTATTAATCCTTTAAAATAACATTTTTGTGAATTAATCCAGAATCATTTGTGAATCAATTTTTTTCAGCCCTATTTTTCATGATGTGTGACCTTTAGCATGGTTTAAAAGAAACAAAATTACGAAAAAAATCATACTTGTGATCCTGTAAAGATGTCACACAGCACTAGTGTTTCTGTATCAAAAATAAAGCGTACCATAGCAACACTGTTCAAGATCTGCCATCGTAACATCCTCAACACTGAAGTTATTGCTAGACTGGAACAGAAAGAGCGTTTCAGTGCAAATTCAAGATGAACGAGAAGAAAGCAGGGTCGCACTATTTATTGATGAGCTTGACCAGACTCTGCCGAAGGTCGTTGAGGTCGAAGATCTTGATGTCGAGGATCTGAGCGACCCTCTGCACCTCGTTCTCGGCGCGCTCGCGATCCTCCAGCGCAGACACCAGGGTTTGCTCAGTGCTCTGCACGCGCCGCTCCAGCTCAACGTTACGCATCTCCAGCTCCTGAAACACATTCAGACACACCACAGAGATGTCCAGGGTCAGATCTCACCAGAACCTTCACAGTAACTAACCCTCTACATTTGGAAAATGTCTTCTTAGAAAACTCTCATAGTCAATTAAACAAAGCAGTTGCATACCGAAGTACTGCAGGAGGAAGAAATATGTTTTTTAATTGAGCTTTCTGAAAGTATTTGTAAAAATGTTTTTTTTTTTACTTCTGTAGATGTTACCGAAAAGCGTTATGCTTATTTTAATAATAATTTAGCTTAAAATTATTATTATTTTAGTTATTATTAAAATAGTAATTTAATGTAAAATATTCCAATTAAGCAATAACAGCGTTAACAGTCAATCTACGTAACAGTGTTTTACGTAATCCTTTAATGTGTTCCTAAAATGTATATGTGACCCTGCAGCACAAAAGCAGTGTTAAGTCGCTGGGGGATATTTGTAGCAATAGCCAACAATACATTGTATGGGTCACAATTATAGATTTTTCTTTTATGCCAAAAATCATTAGGATATTAAGTAAAGATCATGTTCCATGAAGATATTTTGTAAATTTCCTACTGTAAATATATTAAAACTTCATTTTTGATTAGTAATATGCATTGCTAAGAACTTCATTTGGACAACCTTAAAGATGATTTTCTCAATATTTAGATTTTTTTGCACCCTCAGATTCCAGATTTTCAAATAGTTGTATCTCGGCCAAATATTGTCAGATCCTAACAAACCATACATCATTGGAAAGCTTATTTATTCATTTTCAGATGATGTATATATCTCAATTTCGAAAATTTGACCCTTATGACTGGTTTTGTGGTCCAGGGTCACATTTGACTTTTACACAGCAGTCATTCAAGCTAAAGTTTAATGCTACAGAAATGCATGACGATTTTTAATTATTAAAAATATAAAATATAATTAAATTGTTTTAAATTAAATAATAATAATAGTAATAATAATAATAATAGCAGTACAGCTGAATTATTATTATCAATATAATAATTTAAAATGATAACTACATGTAAATGTAAAAAAAAAAAAGCAAAAACAAAACGATAGTTTTTTCACTGTTACATAAACATGCAAGCTGAACGTTACAGAACTGCATGACCATTTTTAAGCTAAATAATTATTCAAATAAATTTTCATGTTATTAAAATATTAAATTAAATGTTATTTTAATTAAATAATCTAAAAGAACAACTTTGTATAAAATATGTCATTTGTAAGCTAAATTATTTATATATAATAATTTTTCATATTATTAAAATATTATAAATATTTTTAAACAAAATCATTATTATTTAATATATACTAATAAAAATGTAAAGGTTAAAACAATTTTAATTATATTTATGCCATTTCTGTGATGCATTCAATTTAATTATTAATACTTTAGAATTAGTCTTTTGTTTTGTTTTTTATTTGATTGAAATGTTGCGTAGGTGTGAAGCATGCACCTGCAGTCTGTGAATGGCTTCTTCTCTCTCCTGCTCCAGCTCGTGGAAGTTGGACTTCTTACTCTGGAGAATACGGATCTCCTGAAATGCAATAATGTGCAGAAGCATATAATCCAGCGAGGCCTCACTGTGGTTAGTGTCTTATACGCGTCTAAGAGCATCAGTAGGTCGCTGGACTGTGTGTGTGTGTGTGTGTGTGTGTGTGAGAGTGTGTGTATGTGTGTGTGTGAGTGTGTGTGAGTGTGTGTGTGTATGTGTGTGTGTGTGAGTGTGTGTGTGTGTGTGTGTGTATGTGTGTGTGTGTGAGTGTGTGTGTGTGTGTGTGTGTATGTGTGTGTGTGTGAGTGTGTGTGTGTGTGTGTGTGTGTGAGTGAGAGAGAGAGAGTGTGTGTGTGTGTGTCTGTGTGTGTGTGTGTGTGTCTGTGTCTGTGTGTTTGTGTGCACGCTCTCACCTCGTCCTTTGCCTTCAGCAGGTTCTCCAGCTCCTCCAGGGACTGAGTGAGCTCGTCTTTCAGCATGTCGCTGGGACCCTGACCGCCGTGAGCCTCCAGATCCGCCACCTACAGACACACAACAACTCATCTGTCAGAGCCGCCGTTACGCTGATGATGCCTGCAATTAACAGAGCACGCTCAGATACACATCTGCCATGTGCAAAAGTCCATAAAAAGTCCTTAAAATCCAATGATTTTATTCATATTACCCTGAACTGCAAAGGCCCAACAATATGTGAAATCATTAACATGACTTACAGTAGAACAAGGACAATTTTGGGCCAAAATATTGTAGTTTGATTGAACACATGATCTTTCACATGAACAACAAATAAAAAAAAATTAAAAAAATTTACCTATATATTTTGCTCCTCATGATTCAGATAGATTTGATTCATTGAGTCAAGGTCAAATTCCAAAATGATTCTTCAATTTTAATGTTAATTTTAATTATTTGACTTTTACATAACAGCTTAAGTGAGATGTTACAGAAATGCATTTTAAACAATATATGATTACTAAAAAATTATATTTTAATACAAAATTATTAGTATACTACAAATATTTAACAAATATCTTTATGAACATTTTTTGCTTATTTTTTTACAGTTGTTATTTTAATACTATAGTATATATAGTGAATATTATTGAATTATTATTTTAAATATTATTAAAATAATTTAATGTAAATATTTAAAAAAGTGCACTCACACACGTGCACACGCACAAACGCTCTCTCTCTCACACACACACACACACACACACACACACATTCATGCACACAAACGCTCTCTCTCTCACACACACACACACACACACACACACACATTCATGCACACAAACGCTCTCTCTCTCACACACACACACACACACACGCTCAGGAGAAAGAGGAGCAGCTCCTAAAGGTCTCTGGCACTCGGAGGGCCTTAAGAGAGACTGGCTTATTTTTAACCGTGTAAAGTGCAAATAAAGTTACGGATCGTGGGTCTGGCGGCTCCTCAGTGATATTTCAGTTCTCCTAACTAGGCCATTGAAAGTAGGATATTGCTGTCCTACAAACCACCCCACATCTCTCTCTCTCTCTCTTTCTCCAGTCCCGTGAGACATGAACCATTTTCCACCACCTGGTCGCCTGTTCTGTGCTCAGAGACGCAGCGAGATCCAGGGCCACCTCACGCAAACGCCGGCGATCAGAGATAACCAGAGCAAACCACAAAATGATGACAATCGGTTCAGATCGATGGACAGTCCTATCATTTCTGCCTGGTTTTTGCTTTTGATTCGCACTTGGACTTGAACCCTGTTTTCCTTCTTAAATCCCTTGAAATTATCAAGCAGGTCAATTTTATTTAAGGCAAGGCAAGGGAAGTTTATTTAAATAGCACATTTGACACACAGTGGAAACATTTCTGATTATTATCAATGTTACAGAAATACATTTTAATTATTATTCAAATATAAATAAAATTGATATTAACAAAAATATTAAATTATTAATAAAATAATGGCAAAATTAGTTAAAAAAAATAATAATTTTTTTATATATATATATATATTTGATTTTTATATGCACAAATCTGTAATATGAAGAAAATATATATTTTGTATAAATTATTAATAAAATAACGTCATGCAAAGATAGATTCAATAATTCAATATTATTAGTAAAATAACATGTAATTAAATAAAAAAATAAAGTAACCATAAAAAAGTTTCATAAGAAGTAATAAATAAAAAAAAAACAATAAAAGAAGTGAAAATTGATGAAAAGAATAAAAGTTATTGGCATGTTGTATTTCAATGTTTTTTGTAATGAATTTTGAGTAAATAATGTGAAAAGCATAATTTAATTTTTGTATTTTTGTGAACATTTCATTTGCCATTATTAAACTATATTTAGTCTATCAGCATCCACATTTTTTTAGTCTAATATAAATTCATGTTTCAATTCTATGTTTAAAGGAAAACCATTTATCTTACACTATCAACTAGCAGCCAATATTATAATACTTTTGTATATTTACACACAATAAATTATTAAAATCAAATCATATCAAAGTCTTATTTTGTGTTTGTGTGTATTAACGTTTTCATATTGCTTCAAAACTATAGTTAACTAAAACATTTTATTATAGTTATAATTTTTATATTAATAAAATAAACAAAATTAAAATAAAAGGCAACATTTCTCATTTTTATCAGTTTAACTTCAAGTACTAAAATAACCAAAACCAAATACACTAAAATAAAAAATTGAATTACTTAAAACAAAAGTTAACTGAACTAAAATAAAAACTTAAACTTGTTTTATTTCAGCTGGTTGCCAAGCCAACATTTCTCATTTTTACATGAAGTAACCAAAACGTATAAATTAAAATTAATAAAAGCCATTAAAAAAAATTCAACTAAAAAATGACAAAAACAACATTACTAAAACGTTAACTAAAATTAATGTGAAAAATATTAAAATAAAATCTCATTCAAAATATGAACAAAAACTATAACAGTATAACACTGCTTCAGAAATGATAACTACAACAATACAGTGCTGCAGATAATCAACCAACACTTTCTCTCAATTTATTGTTGTACTGTTGATTTTTTTGCCATCTTTTTTCTAGTTTCTCCTGCACTTTCGCAGCCTGTTCCACATCGCACAGTTTCTATATTTTCACCTGATCTCGTAACCTGTCTGTCTCCTCCTGATACACCGCCAGCTGTTTCTTCCACTGCTCCACGTTTGCGTTAGCCTCATGCAGCGCCGCCACCAGTTTAGCGTTACTGTCCTGTAAGGTGAAGAGCTCGGCCTCCAGATTCATCTCACAGATCGAGCTGAAACACACACAACCCTGATCTGAGACGCAGCCCATTTTCCCATCAACTTCACTGAATATTGTTTCATCAAAATAAAAATTTAGCATCACTGTGAAGAACCTTTTAAGCACCTTTATTTTTAAGAGTGCACTCTATAAAACAGCAATTAAATTTTATGGTGTTAGCATGAGAAAATTCCCTGCATTTATTTATGTACATTTTTTAAAGGGGGACACTTTTCATAAAGGGTTAAACAAGAGCAAAATGGAAACCAAATATGAATAATCTAATTAATGTATATTAAATTAACAATTATCACCATGACAACATAAATAATGTGCTTTGCCAGGTATCAAAGTTCATTTTATGCATCGCACAGTTTCTATATTTTCACCTGATCTCGTAACCTGTCTGTCTCCTCCTGATACACCGCCAGCTGTTTCTTCCACTGCTCCACGTTTGCGTTAGCCTCATGCAGCGCCGCCACCAGTTTAGCGTTACTGTCCTGTAAGGTGAAGAGCTCGGCCTCCAGATTCATCTCACAGATCGAGCTGAAACACACACAACCCTGATCTGAGACGCAGCCCATTTTCCCATCAACTTCACTGAATATTGTTTCATCAAAATAAAAATTTAGCATCGCTGTGAAGAACCTTTTAAGCACCTTTATTTTTAAGAGTGCACTCTATAAAACAGCAATTTAATTTTATGGTGTTAGCATGAGAAAATTCCCTGCATTTATTTATGTACATTTTTTAAAGGGGGACACTTTTCATAAAGGGTTAAACAAGAGCAAAATGGAAACCAAATATGAATAATCTAATTAATGTATATTAAATTAACAATTATCACCATGACAACATAAATAATGTGCTTTGCCAGGTATCAAAGTTCATTTTATGATATTGACAAACCAGGGTTATTATCACTTACTGAAACTAAAACTTAAAGTTAACTAAAATTTAAAACTTAAATTTAAATAAAGCTGAAATAAAATAA
The DNA here is from genome assembly GCF_001515645.1 of Sinocyclocheilus grahami. Taxonomy (NCBI): domain Eukaryota; kingdom Metazoa; phylum Chordata; class Actinopteri; order Cypriniformes; family Cyprinidae; genus Sinocyclocheilus; species Sinocyclocheilus grahami. Next base: position 976,916 of record NW_015505635.1, read on the forward strand.
AATATAAATATTGTATGAAAAACTAGACAAACATTTGAAATATTGCTAGATTAAATACATTTAAGTTGAAGCACTAAAATTACTAAATTAAATAAAAACTAAAACTAAACTAAATCTACAGCTGAAATAAAAAATCAATTAAACCTTAATATTATATAATAATATTTAAATATATATATAAAAAATTACAAAAATAGCATAAAATTACAAAAATTAAAACAACAACTACAATTAAAATGAATCTATAAATTAAAATTGAAAATATAAGAATAAAAAATAACTTTATGTAAAAATAAAAATAAAATAAAAACTATAAAAGTATATAAATAATCCTAAAATAACACTTTGGCCAACAAAGAAAATAACAAAACGGTAAATTAAAACTGTCCAAATGTGTACCATTGTTTTCACATTCTGGCTCACAAATAATGTCAAAAAACAGACTACTCCAGTTTTCAGAACAGCATCTGATCTGTGATTTCCTTTGACTGCAGAAAACTGTGCAGCGTTTAGCATCACCACACACAAATGCTCTTCACTGGTTACTTTTACAGGAACTATTCAGACGCTCTCCATAGCAACCCTGTTAGAAAAGAGTCCTGTGATGACTGAACACAAGAGCAAACGGCTGAGAATGAAAGGACATGCTGATTCCTGTGTGTGTGTGTGTGTGTGTGTGTGTTTATTACTCATCAGGCTAATGGCAGATCAGTACAGCGTCTCTCCTCAATGTGTCAGACGAGCTGCTTCACGAATAGAAAACCACAAAAAAAACAAAAAAACAAAAAAAAATACAAATTCTATGTAAAATGTAAAAATCTTTCTGTTTGCAAACAAAATGTGAGTGGTGCTTGCTAGTGATGTACTGACATTTATGGTTTCTTGTTTCTGTAAAAAAATCTAAGTTTTCATTTCAGGGTTATTATAGGTATGTAAAACTAAATCTAAAATTCTTACCATTAAAAAAAGTTATTTGAAATCAAATAAATGTTAACTGAAATAAAATAAAATATAAAACACTTTCAGCTACTTGCCAAATCTACAATTCTTATTTTTATTTAGTTTAAATTGATGTTTTAGTTTAACTTAACTAAAACTAAAATAAAAAATAATAAAAACTACTGTATATAGACACAAAAAATTACCAAAAACCCCCCCCACAACAAAATCACTAAAGCTTTAACTAATATTAAAATACACTGATTCAAAACATTAATAAAACTATAATAGTAACTCAAAAGGACATGCTTATTCCTGTGTGTGTGTGTGTGTGTGTGTGTGTGTGTGTGTGTTTATTACTCATCAGGCTAATGGCAGATCAGTACAGCGTCTCTCCTCAATGTGTCAGACGAGCTGCTTCACGAATAGAAAACCACCAAAAATAAAAATAAAATAAAAAATACAAATTCTATGTAAAATGTAAAAATCTTTCTGTTTGCAAACAAAATGTGAGTGGTGCTTGCTAGTGATGTACTGACATTTATGGTTTCTTGTTTCTGTAAAAAAATCTAAGTTTTCATTTCAGGGTTATTATAGGTATGTAAAACTAAATCTAAAATTCTTACCATTAAAAAAAGTTATTTGAAATCAAATAAATGTTAACTGAAATAAAATAAAATATAAAACACTTTCAGCTACTTGCCAAATCTACAATTCTTATTTTTATTTAGTTTAAATTGATGTTTTAGTTTAACTTAACTAAAACTAAAATAAAAAATAATAAAAACTACTGTATATAGACACAAAAAATTACCAAAAACCCCCCCCACAACAAAATCACTAAAGCTTTAACTAATATTAAAATACACTGATTCAAAACATTAATAAAACTATAATAGTAACTCAAAGATACAAAATAACACCATTTTATTCAGCTGAAAACTAAAACCAAAAATAAAGTTTATTTAAAAATCATTTAATTAATCACATTTATTTATTTAATCAACACTGAACATTTAAATTGCACAAAAGGCAGTTTTATATCAACTTTTTAATTATATAATTATGTTTCTGCTCCAATTTGTTGTTGAATTCTAAACATTTCAACAGTGGCTGTAATAAAACGAATTTTCATGACAGATTTATTCAAACAGACATTAAATAATGAAGACAAGTATAAAAAATATAACGAATATGTAATATAGTGCATATATACTCCTCTGTAGAGTTATTTTTCTAGATAAATAAGTTTATGGATGTTAGATTACTTTCCTGAGGTAAATGTGACATTACAAGAAGCTGTTTTATTGACGTCTTTCTGTGGTTGAAACACTGATTGAGTGATTACATGAAAGATTATACATTTCAGTAAGTTGTACTGTCTCTTTTAGCACCTTCCGATGTTCATTCATGTTTATTTCTTGCTCTAATTAAAAATCATTGCTTTAATGATTTTAGCCCTTCAAAACTGATTCAGCCGAACCAAAAATGCAGAAATGTCGATGATATTCGGCGCCTAGATGCAAGTGTGCTGGAGGCGGTTGCTATGCAGTTGCTAAGGTGTTCAGAACAGTTGCTACAACAACTCACATGTAATTGTTGGCGCTCAGAAAGCTGAATTTAGGGGCATTTTATGAGCTCTTTCATGCAGGAAAAGGCCCATTATAGTGTGATAAATGGCTGTTACACTCTTCCTCCTCCAATATTTCCCCACAAATGTGTGAAGGCGGATGTGTTTAGTCAGACGTCTTACCCCTCTGAGAGCATCTTCTTAATGCGCTCCTTCTCTGAGGACAGAGTAATGTCAGCGCTCTGGCTCCGGAAGAGCTTGTCCTCCGGTCCGTTCACACACATCACAGGAGGAGACTGCAGCTCGTCAGACAAGTCCTACAACACACACACACACACACACACACGCACACACACACGCACACGCACACGCACACACGCACACACACACACAAGAACATTGTTATCAGATGAATCCAGACAAGCCTCCGTCTGACTCACACTGACAGACTTCAAGGTAAATCCTTTTAACAGACAGCTGAGTGTTACACTAAAAAATAACTTACTATATTTACAGTAATAGAAATAAATAAAAATAACATATAAACAGTGCCACATGTGTGTCCCAGAAAATACTACTGAACTTAGTCATATTATTTAACAGATGACTGTTTTTTGCACATAATGCAAACTAAATACTTTTATTTTAAAATGTTTTTCATCATGTTGGCATATTATGAAAGAAATGTGATCCTGTCACAGGATACTAATATTGTTATAATTGTAATAGTACATTGCAATGTCAATGTGTGATTAATAGGCACAAAAGATCATATCAAACAGTGACACTATCAGAACATAGTCAGCCATTTATTACAACTCTAAATATATACATTGCTTATTGTGTATAAATCACTAAATAATTTATATATATATATAAATACACATTTTCAAGCACAAATGGCACTGCTGACGAGTGACCCAGATTTCAGCAGGTAAGTTTGAAATGCATAACAAGGACATTCTCAGTCTTGTAATAATAAAAGGTGAGCAAATTCACCATATTTAGCAGAATTCTATCATTACAAATGGACCAGCAATAAACCAGTTTTTAGTTGTCATTGTAAGTCATTATTTCCACTTGGTCATTTTCCTTCATTTCATCATTCACAAGTATGAAATATGATTGGTTTCTGGTGAAGGTGAAGCCCGTCTGTGAAAATGACCTGATTTTGCTCCTGCAGTGGCAGCAGATGATGCTCCAGGGTTGACTGTGGGAGTCAGCTGATTGTAGAGCTCGAGGGACACGTGATGTGTGTGTTAGAGTGTGATAAAGCACAAACCCTCTTTACTACATCAACAGCAGCTGCTTATATTCCCACAAAACTCTGAATCACACCGCAGCGCTCATGCTGACGTGTGCGGGAGAGAATGTCAAACTCACCTGAGAGAACTGACGGCATCCGGATTGAAAGCATTGAGAGAAAACCATAAGAGATACAGTAATTCCCATCATTTATCTTGTGTGGGGGAGAGCGGTGGCATTTTACATGCTGCTCACACACTTCCACAAATCTACCTGCCATATTTTGGATAAGAAACATGTAGTGTCAAGCAAATAGATTAAAAATTAGATCAAATTATTGCAATATATTGAGTCAGAATGTTACAGTTGTTGAGGGCAAAAGTAACACATTAAAATATATTAGACAATTTATGTCAAATAAATATATCATTGCTTTAATGCTTATAAACAGTACTTAAATTGACCAGCTGCTAGTTATATTTAATTAAAACTAAAACTATAAACTAGTGCGGTCAAATGATTAATCGCGATTAATCGCATCCAAAATTAACGTTTTTGTTTACATAATATATCTGTGTGTACTGTGTTTATTTATTATGTATATATAAATACACATCCATGCATGTATACATTTAAGAAAAAGATGTTACGTTAATATATTAAATATATTTATATATAATATAAATAATATGAATATAAATATGTACACGTAAATACATGCAAATATTTTCTAAATATATACATGTATGTGTGTGTACACACAGAAATATTATGTAAACAAAAACTTTTATTTTGGATGCGATTAATTGTTTGACAGCACTACTATAAACATCAAAAAAACCTTTCTTTACTTGAATTGTGTCAAGCAAATAGATTAAAAATTAGATCAAATTATTGCAATATATTGAGTCAGAATGTTATAGTGGTTGAGGGCAAAAGTAACACATTAAAATATATTAGACAATTTATGTCAAATAAATATATCATTGCTTTAATGCTTATAAACAGTACTTAAATTGACCAGCTGCTAGTTATATTTAATTAAAACTAAAACTATAAACTAGTGCTGTCAAATGATTAATCGCGATTAATCGCATCCAAAATTAAAGTTTTTGTTTACATAATATATCTGTGTGTACTGTGTTTATTTATTATGTATATATAAATACACATCCATGCATGTATACATTTAAGAAAAAGATGTTACGTTAATATATTAAATATATTTATATATAATATAAATAATATGAATATAAATATGTACACGTAAATACATGCAAATATTTTCTAAATATATACATGTATGTGTGTGTACACACAGAAATATTATGTAAACAAAAACTTTTATTTTGGATGCGATTAATTGTTTGACAGCACTACTATAAACATCAAAAAAACCTTTCTTTACTTGAATTTAAAAAAAAAAACTTATATGTAATATATTTTAAAGATGCAATCTTTTAATACAGTCATACAATTTTTATTTCATAATTATTACAATTTCCCCTCAGTGAAACCCTACAAACATGATATTAAAATCAATGTTATCAAAACTTCAGACAGCAGAAAAAATACAGGACATTCGAAAATTAGAAACTTTAACGCCTCAAAATTATTTTATGGCTGAAATGACCTCACTTTGATAAGTGTCACTCCAGTTTGATTGCAATTGAATAAATTCTCACAGTCAGTGTTTGAGATTGACAACAGTATTTGCAACTCTCGTTGTCTCATTCTCACAACAGGAGCAAGACTAAACTATGGTCTGTATGAATGAGTAACTCTTAAATCTTTGACACCAGTCCAAATCAAGCCTAAAATCCCATTTAGGTAATAATAAACTAAACTCAAGCTCAAAATTCAGTTGTGAATCTTGATCGTACACTCTTAAAAATAAAGGTGCTTCACGATGCCATAGAAGAACCTTTTTTTGTCTAAATGTTTCCATAAAAAACCTTTAACATCTGAAGAACCTTTCTGTTTCACAAAAGCTTCTTTGCAGCGAAAGAAGGTTCTTTAGATTATAAAAAGGCAAGAAAGAGATGGTTCTGTAAAGAACGTTTGACTGAAAGGTTCTTTTTAGAACCAAAAATGTTTTTTCTATGGCATTGCTGTGAAGAACCTTTTAAAGCATCTTTACTTTAAGAGTGTATCTAGATTTCAGGTGTCACTCTGGATTATAACCAAACTGTGTGTGAATGCAACAATGTTTAATGGGTTAGTTCACCCAAAAATTTAAATTAGACCATGTTTTACTCACCCTCAAGGCAGCCTAGGTGTATATAACTTTCTTCTTTCAGACGAATCCAGTCGGAGTTATATTAAAAATGGTCCTGGCTCTTTCAAGCTTTATAATGGCAGTGGGCGGGTGTTTTTGTTCAACAGTTCAATTGTAGTCAAATAAAGCGTTTTTGTAAAAAAAAAAAATTCCATATTTAAAATGATATAAACTGTTTTGTGTAACTTCCGCTATCCTCTGGCGGATGTTGTAGGCGCAGCACATGCGAGTGTGAGTCTCGTGAAAACCAACGTTTGTTTACAGGAGCAAAGGAAGCAAAGTTTCCTTACTTTAGCAAAGGAAAACCAGTCTCCTCTTGGCTTATATCGAAATCCTCCAACATTTTTCTTTACAAATCCTCGTTTTGTGCTTCTAATTCATGACCAGCATTTTGTTTTGTTCTCTCTCCATCGCGCTTCCGCATTCGTCACTAAGCACCGGCGCTTACACTACGCATACATCCTACATCATCCATCCAGAACGGTTTCCGCATACAACAGTTAGCAGAAGTGAGAAAAAGGTGTTTATATAATTTTAAATATGAATATTTGTCTTACAAAAACACATTGATTTGCTACAGGAGGCCTGTATTCACCACCCGGAGCCGTGTGATGTGCATTTTAATATGGATGGATGTGCTTTATTTGACTACTTTTGGACTGTTGAACAAAAACAACCACCCATGCCATTATAAAGCTTAAAAGAGCCAGGACAATTTTTAATATAACTCTGATTGGATTCATCTGAAAGAAGAAAGTCATATACACCTAGGATGCCTTGAGGGTGAGTGAAACATGGACTAATTTTTATTTTTGGGTGAACTAACCCTTTAACACTGAAACAGGACTGATGAATGCATTCTGCTGCTGAAGCATGATTCAGTCCTCTCAGATTCTGTGTAGCGAGAACAGATGCAGACAAAAGCGAAACTGAAGTGGACTGAGCAGAATTCAGTGTGAACAACAGAACGAATGGCTCTTGTCAGAATGCCAAGGTCTGCTTCTCTAACGGCCCTTCAGCAGCCTGCTGACCTGAAAAGACCAGCAGCTCCACATCATATGAGAAGACAGAGCAAACAGGACGGCTCCGGATAATTTTATCACTGTCCCAGTTCTCCTCTCACTTCCCAGTGAGACGAATGACTTGCTCTAGGATTACAGTAACACTTCTCTTACCGCACACACACACACACACACACACACACACACATAAGAGCTGTCAAATGAAGAGCAGAAACTACAGGAAGACGAGTAAAGCTAGGCGGCTATGGGACGTTGCCAAGTGTTGTGGGTGCCAGGGTTACCAAGACGTGTAGCACAAGGCTTCTAGAATGTTGTTTGGCAGCCAGGATGGTTGGTAAGGAACTGCTTTAATGCATTGCCAGGCGGTTAGAATGTTGGGTGGTTGTCAGGGTGTTGCTAAGCAGATACTAATGTGTTGTGAGTGACAGGGTTGCCGGGGTGTTGCTATGCAGCTGCTAAAGTGCTCTGAGTGGTTGATAGGATGTTGCTATGTGGTTGCTAAGCAGTAGCTTCAATGGATTGCCATGGTGCTAGAATGTTGGGTGGTTGCCAGGGTGTTGCTATGCAGCTTTAATGTACTGCCTGTCTTCTAGAATGTTGGGTGGTTGCCAGGGTGTTGCCATGCAGCTTATTTGGTGGTCTAAATGGTTACCAGGCCATTTCTGTATGGTTTCTAAGCTGCCCAGTGTTGCAAATTATTGCCTGGGCAAAGTAATATGGTTGATAAGGTGTTCATCACTCCTATACAGTTGCTTGGCAGTTGCTAGGGTGTTGTGGGTGCTTACGATAAGTTTCGGTATTTAACTGGTGCCTGAGGCCAGCAAAATGAACAAAAATGTCGTCAAATTCAAGATACGGGGGCAAAAATGGCGCCTGCACAACCCGTCTATGTATTGTATATGTATACGTATTGTATGCAAAATAAATGATGTCACACCTGAGGTGCTGCGATACTGAGAGCTGCGGTGCTCAGCTCCATCTTGTCCTGTGATTTCTCTCTGGCCAGACGCACAGCTTCCTTTACCTCTTTAAAACGCTCAGCAAACTGCAACAAAAACAAGTAGTGCTGTATTATATAAGAGGTGATGCAAGTATGTGCAAACATGTCTGTGTAAAACTATATTATGTTGGTTTTTTCCACCTTCTTAATTTAATTTGAAGCATTTGCAATCATGTATTTGCACAGAGACAATGCATTGTTTAATTTCTTTATAAATGGGCCATTAAAGGTCACATATCATGAAAATTTGACTTTTCCCGTGTTTAAGTGCTATAAGTGGGTCCCCGGTGCATCATTCCAACCCAGGAAATGTGAAAAAGAACAAATGAGTAAATCTTTTTATTAAGCCTTTCTCTGCAAGCTTGTGAAAAAAAGCCACTCACATTCAACCCCAATCCCCCCCCCCCCCAACCACGGCGCCGCTTTTGGTTTAACAGATGTTTTTTAGCAGAATATCCGAGGCATGAGCTGTAAAGGCACAGCCCAATTCTGGAAAAGGGGGCGGGGAGCAGCAGCTCATTTGCATTTAAAGAGACATGCACGAAAACAGCGTGTTTCTGCTTTTACTCAATAGGCATCTTCAAAATGATGTAATAAATGATCTGTGGGATATTTTGAGCTGAAACTTCACAGACACATTCTGGGGACGCCTGAGACTTATATTACATATTGTAAAAAGGGGCATGATAGATCTCCTTTAAAGACATTATTTTCCTGACGTTCCCACCTGGTGCAACTGCTGCTCCGTGGCGAATCCGAGGCCATAGACGGTGTTCGCTCTGCTGTCTGCCCACTGACCGAACTTCTGAGATGTCTTAGTGAACGTCATGTTGGGGCTGACTGTGCTGTTGATGATCGCCTGCCAAAAGAGAGGACATCAATCGCAGAAAATTCTGAATAAGCACCCATTTAAAAGTACAAAAAAACTGAATATTTTGAAAATTTTAAATAGTTGACGGTACCCATTGACTTCCATAGTATGGAAAAAAAAATACAATGGAAGTCAATGGCTTCCATCAACTGTTTGGTTACCAACATCCTTTAAAATAAATTTTTTTGTGTTTAACAGAAGAAAGAAACTCATCCAGGTTTGGAACAACATGAGAGTGAGTAAAATATGATAACTTTCATTTTTGGGTGGACTATCCCTTTAAGTTAAAGTTAAAAGCATCATAAAATCGGGTAACTTTTACACAACATGTGCAAGAATAAACAAAAAAACGGAATATTTTGAAAATTTTAAATAGTTGACGGTACCCATTGACTTCCATAGTATGGAAAAAAAAATACAATGGAAGTCAATGGCTTCCATCAACTGTTTGGTTACCAACATCCTTTAAAATACATTTTTTGTGTTTAACAGAAGAAAGAAACTCATCCAGGTTTGGAACAACATGAGAGTGAGTAAAATATGATAACTTTCATTTTTGGGTGGACTATCCCTTTAAGTTAAAGTTAAAAGCATCATAAAATCGGGTAACTTTTACACAACATGTGCAAGAATACCAGAAAGGTTTGTGATGCAAATATCTGTAAAGCACTGTTTACATGGAGCAAAACAAAGATTATTCCCACCTCAACAGGATGATTTAGAACCATTATGTCTCAAATAACATCTATTTTTAACCACAACATCTGACCTCAAATAGACCAAGAAAGAGCGATACTGTAAACATGATTTATGCAAGTTTATGCAAACTGTTGATATTATGTTGTGCTGTTTGGGACAGTATTTGAAGACGAGTGTGTATAAAGAAGTTAGAAGAAGAATACTGTAGCACAAGCTGGTGTTAGTGTTTCATGCAGCTTTAAATAGAAGATCATTAATAAATGCTGAAGTCTAAACCGCAATCGTTCAGGTTAACAGTCTGACTGGAGCCACTCTTATGACCCCTGAGAGAGTGTAAGACATGAAATCTAATAACTGTGAGGGACTGTGATGATAAACACTTCATGCTGAATGTTTTATAAATATCTAAAATGAACCATGTTTTTTTTTTATCTGAACAAACCAATAAAGCTGCACAAAGATGATCACAACACTTCAAGCCATTATGATGAAGCAATAATACAACTAGAAAGACCAACAGAGGTGCTTATAAATGATTCTGTCTTTAAAATTAAGTCTTTTATCTTCAACATTTTTGTGATCAAGCATACTGAAAAAACTAAATTCAAATTGTGAAATATTATTACAATGTAAAATAGCTGTTATCTATGTGAATATAAAGTAAAATGCAATTTATTCCTGTGATGCACAGCTGAATTTTCAGAATCATTACTCCAGTCTTGATGCTGAAATTATATAAATTATATATTTATATTATATAAAAAATTATATAAATATTTTTATAACTAAAAAGAAGAGCATCTCAAACAACTCAAAAGAGAGGTGAAGTTCAATACCAATGCATGAGATGTGTTTGTTTACAGTAAAAATACATATATTATACTGATTTCTGAAGGATCATGTGACACTGAAGACTGGAGTAATGATGCTGAAAATTCAGCTGCGCATCACAGAAATACATTACATTTAATAATACATTCATATAAAAAGCAGCTATTTGAAATTGTAATAATATTTCACAATATTACTGTATTTTTCATCAGACTAAAGGAAACTCTGGATCATATTCATGAGTATCAAGATAGAAAACAGCCCCATATTCTTTAGCCAAACAAATGCCTGCGATATTACTGGGCCTCTTTTCATTTTCAGACTCATTGAGAAGGACGGCAGACAGACAGCGAGCGTTTCTGCTTCTGATAAACATCCGAATAATACAGTCATGAACCACAGTGCATTCATAAAGCAATATTAATAGAGCAAAACCATTTGAATGTGTGTGTGTGTTCATTCATTCAATCAGCAGTTTCCTCACAAACACACACACTACTGCTCAAAAGTTTGGGAAATGAAAGAAATTAATACTTTTATTCATAAAGGACGCATTAAATTGATCAAATGTAACAGTAAAGACGTTTATACGGTTACAAGATATTTCAAATAAATGCTGTTTTTTTTTACTTTCAATTCATCAAAGTATCATGAAAAATCAAATGTATCACTGTTTCCACAAAACATTGGGCAGCAATAAGCAAAAGTGTTTTCAACACTTATAATAATCAGAAATGTTTCTTGAGCAGCAAATCGGCATATTAGAATGATTTCTGAAGATCATGTGACACTGAAGACTGGAGTAATGATGCTGAAAATACAGCTTTGAATCACAGATATAAATTAGTTTTTAACAGATATTCACAAAGAAAACAGCTATTTGAAATTGTAATAATATTTCACAATATGACAGTTTTTACTGGAATTTGAATCAAATAAATTTAGCCTTGGGGAGCAGTAGAGACTTTTTTCAAAAACCATTTTTTCTTCGATTATTCCAAACCTCTAGAAGCCCATTTCCTCCACGGAATAAAAACAAAGGTAATGTAATTGCGAATGTTTATCTCAAAATTCAGACTTTACATCTTGCAATTCTGACTTTTTTTCTCCGAATTGCAAGACATAAACTCAGACGACACATCTCACATTTCCCTAACAGATTAAAAAATGAATTGCAACTTTTTATCTCACAATTCTAACTTTTTTGCAATTGGGAGTTTATGTCTCACAATTTATATAAATATATAGTTCAGTTATGAAACTCTAGATGGCGCATTCAGACGGGGTGTTAACGTAACTGATGATATTCAGAGAGTTAAACGACTTGGCACAAGCTGATTGGTTCATGCTGCATATGCAGCCAATGAGCTTACCGCCTTGCATTTATATGGCTGGCTAGCATTCACTCGAGATTCCTGCAGCGCGCTTTCAGAGTACTCTGAAACCCTCCACCTTCCCCAGCTCCACCTGTATAGATCTGCTACGGGGTTATTTTATATGCTATTTGTGCAGCAGCAGTATGTCTTAAATGCATTGGCAGTAGCAAGTTCCTGTACTTGCTTGCAGCAGCATAAACAATCTACAACTACAGCAATAACCAGCAGCAGCAGCAATTCAGCAGCAGCGTAGCAGATCTGTTCCGACAAGACCAAATACATTAACATTGTCAAATCCAACACCATGCTAAAATGTTCCAAGAGTTGTCATGATTGAAATATACTTATCTAAATTTGCAATTCTGAGAAGAAAAGACCAAACTGTGTTCAAAACGGCGAGATATAAACTCAGAATTGTGAGATATAAACTCGCAATTCTGAGTTTATATCTCACAATTCTGTCTATCAACAATCTGCAAACAGTTTCTGTGAGACTATCGTAGTGACTCAAGGTCGTCTGTGAGCTGCTGTCTTTCCTCCCGAGCGCTCCACTCTTCGATCAGCGTCTCCGGTCGAGTGGTTAGACAGCTCTGATTCGCTCCATCAATGAGTATCGATTATCCCGACAGGATGCAAGTCATGCAGCTCCGCACCGATGCGGGAGTTTTCCTGCACTCAACGCTCCTCTCGTTCGCTCTGATATCAGGTGTTGAGCTCTTAACCTTCACTCCAGCATAAATCCTCTCGTGGGGAGTATTTCGTTCAGCTCTAATCACATGCACTCAATAATCACCATCTGAAAGCTTGTAGCTGATGGAGATGTTTATTGAGTTATGGGTGGATTTCCTGGCATGCTGCACTGTTGATAACCACGAGAGGCTTTCTGCAAAACCTACGGCACGCTGCTAGTGTGCAGTCTGTGCAACATGAGTACAGTATGCACATGCACTGAATAGCATGATGACACACATTTGACAAAATGTGCAATAAACTAGCAAACAACATTAAATGCAATACAGTTTCGCACTATGCAATGCACTCCATTGAATTTCCATTTCCAGTGTGAATAAAAATGAATTGACATCACCTACAATCTCCCTCTTGACTAAGTAATTATTGTAAAAAGATTGAAATGTCAACATAATTTATTAAGCAATATTATCACACTATTTTCATAATTGATGAATGTTGCAATGGATTATAGAACTGGATTGAGCTGAATAATGACAGCTGACTTCTGTAGAGCTTTACATCTGAAATTGAATTTGTTTCAGTGTAATTTTAGTATCACTGAGATTCAATTAGTTTTCATTAATATCATAATATCTATTCATATACATTTTTTTTCAAATTATATATATATATATATAATTTAAATGTCAGTTTTTGTTATTTTAGTACATCAAGTTAAACTAAATTAAAATGAGAACTTGCTGAATTAGTTTTTTTAAATTTTAGTTAACATTTATTTTATCTGAATTAACAAAAAAAAATTATGGTTTTACTTTTAGGTAATTATAATAACCCTGGTTTGTTTCATAATTAATAACCTTTGCAACACTGACACTGTTATTGAATTAAATTGATCTGAATTACGACACTATTTTCAGCTGTAAAGCAGCTCTACAGAAGACACTGAATTTGTTTCATAATTGATGAATTTTACAAAATCAACGCTTATTTATTAAATGTTAAGTTGCTCTGAAATTATCTGTATTGTAAATATACTAAATATATTGTAGAAACTTCATTTTCTGTAAAGCTGCTCTGCAACGATTTGTATCGCGAAAAGCGCTATACAAATAAACTTGAATTGAATTAAATACATTTAAAAAAAGGTTTCATGCACTATATGCACTATAAACACATCTTTCAAATACATAAATGTAAATGTTGCCTACTCTGTATTTCTATTTGTTTTTATTATGCAAGATAAAGACAACCTTTGCAGCTGTAAAGCGGAGAAGCCGCTCGCTCACCTTGGTCCCGCCCACGCTGAGGATGCGGTAGGCGTGTCTGTTGGCGTCGTAGAAGAAGGAGACGGTGACCGCATGCTTGCTGGCCGGGATCCAGTTGCGTTTGGTGGCGGGATCGATCTGGAACACATGAGCTCGAGTGCTGAAGATGGGCTGTTCCCTGCGACACACGGAAAACAACACGACTGAATTCAGCTCAGACTCAGAAATCTGGGATTTAAAACGTACACCTGGAAATACACAAAGATTCAGTCAAAACAAGGTTAGAACTAAATAGGATATATTTCAGATTCTGCACTATAGGCCTATTATTTATCAAGTAATGAACTAATAATGAATGAATAATGATTATCAAATGAATGATAATTCAATAATATATCATATTAATTACACATTGTTTTTTAAAAAGTTATTTAAGTTAAATACTATTATTACTACTTATATATATATAAGTTTGTTATTAATATTATTCAAATATATACGATTATTTAATTTTAAGAATTTATATATATATATATATACACACATATACACAAACACAATTAATTTAATAATTTACAAAAAAAAAAAAAAAAGAGTAACTTATAATAATAAATTAACCAATTTAAAATATATAATTAACTAATACTACTATTAATTTATATATATATTTTAATATTTTTAAAAGCAATAATATTTTTTTTATATTTTATATAACATTACTAATAATGTATATCATTATTAATATTTTTTTATTTTATTAACAAAGATTTTAAGTAAAATACTAATACTCTTTCTCTCTTTTTAAAATTCTTACATACTCAACTTGTTTATATAAAGACCACTCTCGTGAAGTACATGGATCTGGAAGGTAACAGGGCTGGAACTAACAACTACTCTCATAATCTGTGGATTATTTCAACAATTAACTGAATAATTACACTTTGACTTCAATTTGACTTCAACAAGTTGCTGCAGCCCTAATAAAAGCCCTAGAGCATGTAGTTTGTGTATTTTAAAAGTGTTTTAAAAGCCTGTAGATTATGAACAGTCAGTGCAGTAATGGACAAATGATGATAAAGAGAGTGAACGAGCTGTAAATGATCAGAGAAATGAACTGATGCCATAAATAACGCCTCATGACTGACTGACTGATCTCAGTGTGAAGTTAATATGGCAGATGATGAGTTACGGTTATACTGTATGTGATGGACGTCTAACAGCGCAAACGCTTTCTGACCACGACAGTTTCATTTTTAACCTCTGTACATTTAGTCATTGCTACAGTAGCAAACAAAAAATCATTTAATAACCCAGAACACAAAAAATGAAATCATTTTGAACCTGGCTTTAATGTTCAGATTTTGCTCTGGTAATTTATGCAAAATGCATGCATATTTAATTAGATAATGCCTCCTTTGCATATTTAAAAATAACATTAAGAAAACAATCTTTAATTTGGTCGTTCATGAAGCTACAACTCTTATTTTTTTGTTTCTGTCTTGTTTTAAACTATTGTCAGAATGAGCATATTCAATGTATTTTCATGCATTATTAGCTGAAACACACATTTATATTTCAGTGTTGTTCATATATATAAAAAATATCAAAATATATCCTTAGATCAAATGGGACGGACAACAGAGTATCATATTAGCCCCCCCACCCAAAAAAATTATATATATATATATTTTTTTTTTTGGCAAATTTTTGCACACACACACACACACATGCACACAGAGCATCACAAATAAAAAAAAAACAAATAATACCTAAATAAAAAAAAAACTGAAAATACTAAACAGGATATCAAAACCAGACAGTTAAAAAAAATGCACCAGAATCAAGGAATAACGAAAAAACATAATTAAACATCAAAAACATTATTTAACATCTAATATATGGAATATATAGCAGATGAATACTTGACCAGATCATTGTGTGAAACAATTAGCTGAAATCAGGAAGAGAATCTGGAAGGATTGGATTTCAGAAATGTAAAATGAAAGAGGTACACACACACACTCACAGGCACACTATCTCACTCTCTCACTCTCACTCTCACACGCACACACACTCACACACTCACACACTCCGACCAGCAGCTCACTTTCCTCGTCTTGGTCTTCTGGATGCCACCACGCTTCTTATAGCCTGGCCTGAATTCCCAGAATTCCATGGGGTAAGTCTCCGAGCTTCACTAAATATTCAACAGAGAGGGCACAGAAGTATCTACCTATTGCTTCTGCATGTCTACAGATCTCTCAACCCCACACACACACACACACACACACACACACACACACACAGAGGCACACACACACACAGAGGTACACACACACACAGAGGTACACACACACACTCACAGGCACACTATCTCACTCTCACTCTCACACGCACACACACTCACACACTCCGACCAGCAGCTCACTTTCCTCGTCTTGGTCTTCTGGATGCCACCACGCTTCTTATAGCCTGGCCTGAATTCCCAGAATTCCATGGGGTAAGTCTCCCAGCTTCACTCGTCACAGGTCCCGCTGTGATCAGTGCAGCTCCTTCATCTGTCAGTTACTCACCCTGAGCTGATTGCGAGGCACTCAGTGACGAGCCGAGGGCCTGTAAACTATCCAGCACCAGAGATCGACCGCCGCTAATGACTTTCAGCGGGAAACCAACTGCACCGAGAGCCAGATCTAGCTCAACCAAACACCAGAGCGACCACACACACACACACGTCTCAGACCTTCATCTGCAATCAGTCAATGCAGTTTCATACACATTTCTGCTCATATCAACATACAACTATATTTCCCTTTAGAATAATGTGTGCTAATGAATCTTGAGCATTAGTTATAAACTTTGCTACGGTTCATTCATTTTTTAAATAAATGTAATACTTTAATACAAAAAAATTATTAATTTAAATGGCATTAAATTAATCAAAAGTGACAGTAAAGACATTCATAAGGTTGCAAAAGATTTCTCTTTCAAATAAATTCCGTTCTTTTGAACTTTCTATTGATCTGTGAATCCTGAAAAATAAAATGCATCATGGTTTCCACAAAAATATTGGGCAGCACAACTGTTTTCAACATTGATAATAATCAGAAATGTTTATTGAGCAGCAAATCAGCATATTAGAATGATTTCTGAAGATCATGTGACACTGCTGAATTTTCAGCATCATTACTCCAGTCTTCAATCAATTACATTTTAACATTCACATAATTTAAATTATAATAATATTCCACAGTTTTACTGTATTTTTTATCAAATAAATTCAGCCTTGGTGAGCAGAAGAGATTTCTTAAAAAAAAAAAAAAAACATACTTTTTTTTACCAAACCCAAACTTTACACCATCACCTCAATTCCTGATGAATAGAATCATTAAATATTCTGATTCACCTGACATCACATAATGCCAATAAAATGGGTTCTAAATGCAATTTCATGTTAACCTTGCAGCAATGCAGCTGACTAGAAAAATAAATCTGTGTTAACCAGAAGTAACCTCTGCGCGGTCTCTAAACACAAGTCTAACGGCCAAGAGACCATTAGCTGTTCACTGTTATATTCTACACTGGAGTGTGTGTGTGTGTGTGTGTGTGTGTTTAGAGACCACTGAACCCTCGAGCTGTCCATTTGCATTTCAGCTCTAATTGCCTTTTTCCAGATTTGTTTATACAACGAGGCAATTACTAGGAAATTAACCTTGTACTGCATCTTTATTCTATATGTAGTATATACAGAAAGACACTAAATCAACACATAATCTTTCCCTGTGCTTAACGAACACGGAGATATAATTTCATATAATGACATTTAAAATAATTATTCACTCAAAAATGAACATTTGCTCATCCTCAGGCCATCCAAGATGAGCTTGTTTCTTCATCAGATTTGGAGAAATGTAGCATTGCATCAGTGTCTCAGCAATGGATGCTCTGCAGTGAATGGGTGCCGTCAGAATGAGAGTCCAAACAGCTGATAAAAACATCACAATAATCCACAGCACTCCAGTCCATCAATGAACATCTGGAGAAGACAAACGCTGTGTTTGTAAGAAACAAATCCATCATTAAGATGTTTTTTTTAACTTCAAACCTTTGCCAAAACATAATCCATAATCCATAATAATGCTTCCTCCAGTGAAAAAGTCCATCTACGGTTGCCTCTCACATCAAGTAAACGGTGCTTGATCTGTGCAGATTTCTCTCCTGATTCAGACCAGACCACTTTCACTGGAGGAAGACTTATTATGAACTCATATTTTAGTTAAAACATCTTAATGATGGATTTGTTTCTTACAAACACACAGCTTTTCACTTCACAAGACATTAACTGATGGACTGGAGTGGTGTGGATTATTGTGATGTTTTTATCAGCTGTTTGGACTCTCATTCTGACGGCACCCATTCACTGCAGAGCATCCATTGGTGAGCAAGTATGCTACATTTCTCCAAATCTGATTAAGAAACAAACTCATCTACATCTTGGATGGTCTGAGGGTGAGCACATTTTCGCAAATGTTCATTTTTGGGTGAACTATTCCTTTAAAACAAAGAGGGATTGTTTAAGGGACAATCCAGTTAGAATGTAGAAATTAGGCCAGGCGTGTTCTGACCCGACAGCATCACACCTTACCGCTGCTGAACTAATTAACTGCACCATCACTACTCTACTGATTTAACCCATTACAGGCCTCCTGATGGTCAAGACAGCTCTATGATCATCCATAAAGCATCCAGCACACTGAGGTGCCGCAGAACATATATTGTACAGTCGTCATGGCAACTAAAAAAAAAACCCCACAATGCTGGCTGTTTCATAAACAATATCCCACAACCTTTTTTCATGTTGGCTGTCATTTCTACAAGGGATTAATACAGTATGAGAAGAAAAAGAAAAATCTCGCTTCATCTATAGTCATAATTCCTGTATAATGTGTCCTACTAAGAGCAGGATAAATGGGTCGCCAGGTGCTTTGTCCATTTTACAGTGATTTTTAGAAGTGCATTTCTCTGTGCTGCTTTGCAACAATCGGTATTATATAATGTACTATAAAAATAAAGATGATTTATTGAATTATTAATTTAATACATTTATTAATTAAAATTATTAATTAAAAATAAGGGCTGCCAGGAGATTCCTTAAAATTGTTGTTAGCGATCATATAAAAAAATTATTAATTAATCAGATGTGGCCCAAATATTGGTTTATTTATTAAAAAAACACCTCATTCGAGGGTCTCTCTCAGGATCTGATAAAGACATTAAATCATGACTTACCTCTCTCTGTGCAACGGAAACATTCTTACTGGACAGATGAGGGTCTTTTTCTGCCATTACAAATGAGAGAAAGAAAAAAAGAAAAACATTCATCCACCCGAACAAATACAGTTTAAATATACATTGAAAATATTAATATTATTATAATATGAAAATTAATGGCATATTTAGGTCAAGGTTGTGGCTGTGGTCTTCTTGATCATGAAATAATCTCATTAAGCAAAACCTAAACATCTCTAACTAAATATAAATTATGCAAATAATAATTAAATATCAATATTCTTTATTTCATAAAATGTGTTTATGCATTTATTTATTGTTACATAAAAATAATTAAGAAATACAAAGAAATGCCAAGCATGTCCGTGAACTTCAAGATCTAGATGTTAAATGCAAGTTCAAATGCAAAGTGTGTTTCTGGTCACCATGCAGTTAAACCACCTTTCAGCTTTCTTGCAGGTCACTTTTAAAACGAGTTGGAAAAAACTGCATGTATAATGATCATTTGTAAGCAATCATATTAAAGAATGTTGCTTACATGCATTATAGCATATCATCCTGTGTCAAATACACACTGATCTCCACAGGTCACTCACGAAGGACTGTCCTAAATAAAGAAATATTCGCTTCGAAGCATACGAACAGTTTTCAGATAGACTAATGACAGCTAAAGTCTTTATTGTAGCATACCTGCAGTAATGAACTCTCTTTAAGTGCTCTGGTAAGTTCTTCTGGCTTCATTTTCGCTCAGTTAAAGTCTCTTTAGTTCCTATGAATGAGATCAGGACAGAGCAGAGACTCTTACCCCATGTCGTTGTAAACACGCAGGACGTCAAACTCGTGTTCCTGTTCTGGAGCAACTGTTTACAGCCTGTGGGACCTGTAGGGATCGGTAATCCGCGTCTGGAGCCTTTCTATACAGTGAACATGGCATATATGTGCATGCAGCCCGCGATTGCACCAGCAGCAGGCGCAGAAACTGGACGTGATGACCGGGTCAGTTCCTCTTTCCCCCGCGGCTGTCTTCGCTGTAGTTCAGTAAGAGCGCGGACTCGCCGGCTGTCAGGCTCCGCGTTCTAATGCTTCCCGCAAAGACTTTGATGACGCGCCGCGACTGTTACTTTGTAACCAGTTAGGCTTTGATGTCCCGCCGCGGCGGGGTTTTGAAGAGACTCGCGCGCTGTCCAGCGGACAGAAGCGGAGCTGCAGCATCATTGCGGCGCCTCTCGCCCTCTAGAGATTATTATAGAGAGAAGATCCGTTCATATACACGCATTGAGCTGATGTAAACCCAGTGAGACACTATCAACAGTCCTCGCTAAGTGCAGAAAAACAATGGCGTTACCATGCTTTTTTTGGACATATTGTGATTTCGACATTAATTTGGTCACATATGTTAAGAGATGTCGTCATTGTTTGTAAGGTAAAAATGAATTCAGAATGTAATGTAGATTTAAAAATGTGGCCATTGTTAGAAACACACACACACACTTTTTTTCTTTTTTTTCTGAGAATGGCCAATTAACTTTTTCATGACTTTTCATAAACAATATCCCACAACCTTTTTTCATGTTGGCTGTCATTTCTACAAGGGATTAATACAGTATGAGAAGAAAAAGAAAAATCTCGCTTCATCTATAGTCATAATTCCTGTATAATGTGTCCTACTAAGAGCAGGATAAATGGGTCGCCAGGTGCTTTGTCCATTTTACAGTGATTTTTAGAAGTGCATTTCTCTGTGCTGCTTTGCAACAATCGGTATTATATAATGCACTATAAAAATAAAGATGATTTATTGAATTATTAATTTAATACATTTATTAATTAAAATTATTAGTTAAAAATAAGGGCTGCCAGGAGATTCCTTAAAATTGTTGTTAGCGATCATTTAAAAAAATTATTAATTAATCAGATGTGGCCCAAATATTGGTTTATTTATTTAAAAAACACCTCATTCGAGGGTCTCTCTCAGGATCTGATAAAGACATTAAATCATGACTTACCTCTCTCTGTGCAACGGAAACATTCTTACTGGACAGATGAGGGTCTTTTTCTGCCATTACAAATGAGAGAAAGAAAAAAAGAAAAACATTCATCCACCCGAACAAATACAGTTTAAATATACATTGAAAATATTAATATTATTATAATATGAAAATTAATGGCATATTTAGGTCAAGGTTGTGGCTGTGGTCTTCTTGATCATGAAATAATCTCATTAAGCAAAACCTAAACATCTCTAACTAAATATAAATTATGCAAATAATAATTAAATATCAATATTCTTTATTTCATAAAATGTGTTTATGCATTTATTTATTGTTACATAAAAATAATTAAGAAATACAAAGAAATGCCAAGCATGTCCGTGAACTTCAAGATCTAGATGTTAAATGCAAGTTCAAATGCAAAGTGTGTTTCTGGTCACCATGCAGTTAAACCACCTTTCAGCTTTCTTGCAGGTCACTTTTAAAACGAGTTGGAAAAAACTGCATGTATAATGATCATTTGTAAGCAATCATATTAAAGAATGTTGCTTACATGCATTATAGCATATCATCCTGTGTCAAATACACACTGATCTCCACAGGTCACTCACGAAGGACTGTCCTAAATAAAGAAATATTCGCTTCGAAGCATACGAACAGTTTTCAGATAGACTAATGACAGCTAAAGTCTTTATTGTAGCATACCTGCAGTAATGAACTCTCTTTAAGTGCTCTGGTAAGTTCTTCTGGCTTCATTTTCGCTCAGTTAAAGTCTCTTTAGTTCCTATGAATGAGATCAGGACAGAGCAGAGACTCTTACCCCATGTCGTTGTAAACACGCAGGACGTCAAACTCGTGTTCCTGTTCTGGAGCAACTGTTTACAGCCTGTGGGACCTGTAGGGATCGGTAATCCGCGTCTGGAGCCTTTCTATACAGTGAACATGGCATATATGTGCATGCAGCCCGCGATTGCACCAGCAGCAGGCGCAGAAACTGGACGTGATGACCGGGTCAGTTCCTCTTTCCCCCGCGGCTGTCTTCGCTGTAGTTCAGTAAGAGCGTTTCGCTCAGTTAAAGTCTCTTTAGTTCCTATGAATGAGATCAGGACAGAGCAGAGACTCTTACCCCATGTCGTTGTAAACACGCAGGACGTCAAACTCGTGTTCCTGTTCTGGAGCAACTGTTTACAGCCTGTGGGACCTGTGGGACCTGTGGGACCTGTAGGGATCGGTAATCCGCGTCTGGAGCCTTTCTATACAGTGAACATGGCATATATGTGCATGCAGCCCGCGATTGCACCAGCAGCAGGCGCAGAAACTGGACGTGATGACCGGGTCAGTTCCTCTTTCCCCCGCGGCTGTCTTCGCTGTAGTTCAGTAAGAGCGCGGACTCGCCGGCTGTCAGGCTCCGCGTTCTAATGCTTCCCGCAAAGACTTTGATGACGCGCCGCGACTGTTACTTTGTAACCAGTTAGGCTTTGATGTCCCGCCGCGGCGGGGTTTTGAAGAGACTCGCGCGCTGTCCAGCGGACAGAAGCGGAGCTGCAGCATCATTGCGGCGCCTCTCGCCCTCTAGAGATTATTATAGAGAGAAGATCCGTTCATATACACGCATTGAGCTGATGTAAACCCAGTGAGACACTATCAACAGTCCTCGCTAAGTGCAGAAAAACAATGGCGTTACCATGCTTTTTTTGGACATATTGTGATTTCGACATTAATTTGGTCACATATGTTAAGAGATGTCGTCATTGTTTGTAAGGTAAAAATGAATTCAGAATGTAATGTAGATTTAAAAATGTGGCCATTGTTAGAAACACACACACACACTTTTTTTCTTTTTTTTCTGAGAATGGCCAATTAACTTTTTCATGACTTTTACATTCTGTGCATATACACACACACACACACACACACACAGTGCATTCAGAAAGTATTCAGACCCCCTTCACTTTTTTTTCCTTCAATTTTGTTATGTTGATAACTGATACTACAAATGTTTAAATTCATTTTTTTCTCATTAGTCTACACTCCGTACCTCATAATGACAAAGTGAAAACAATTTTAGAAAAGTCTGTAAATTAATAAAAAAAAACAAAAAAAAACTGAAATAATCACATTTACATAAGTATTCAGTAGTTGGAGCACCTTTGGCAGCAATTACAGCCTCAAATCTTTTTGGGTATGACGCACCAAGCTTTGCACGGAGCCTTTCTATACAGTGAACATGGCATATATGTGCATGCAGCCCGCGATTGCACCAGCAGCAGGCGCAGAAACTGGACGTGATGACCGGGTCAGTTCCTCTTTCCCCCGCGGCTGTCTTCGCTGTAGTTCAGTAAGAGCGCGGACTCGCCGGCTGTCAGGCTCCGCGTTCTAATGCTTCCCGCAAAGACTTTGATGACGCGCCGCGACTGTTACTTTGTAACCAGTTAGGCTTTGATGTCCCGCCGCGGCGGGGTTTTGAAGAGACTCGCGCGCTGTCCAGCGGACAGAAGCGGAGCTGCAGCATCATTGCGGCGCCTCTCGCCCTCTAGAGATTATTATAGAGAGAAGATCCGTTCATATACACGCATTGAGCTGATGTAAACCCAGTGAGACACTATCAACAGTCCTCGCTAAGTGCAGAAAAACAATGGCGTTACCATGCTTTTTTTGGACATATTGTGATTTCGACATTAATTTGGTCACATATGTTAAGAGATGTCGTCATTGTTTGTAAGGTAAAAATGAATTCAGAATGTAATGTAGATTTAAAAATGTGGCCATTGTTAGAAACACACACACACACTTTTTTTCTTTTTTTTCTGAGAATGGCCAATTAACTTTTTCATGACTTTTACATTCTGTGCATATACACACACACACACACACACAGTGCATTCAGAAAGTATTCAGACCCCCTTCACTTTTTTTTCCTTCAATTTTGTTATGTTGATAACTGATACTACAAATGTTTAAATTCATTTTTTTCTCATTAGTCTACACTCCGTACCTCATAATGACAAAGTGAAAACAATTTTAGAAAAGTCTGTAAATTAATAAAAAAAAACAAAAAAAAACTGAAATAATCACATTTACATAAGTATTCAGTAGTTGGAGCACCTTTGGCAGCAATTACAGCCTCAAATCTTTTTGGGTATGACGCACCAAGCTTTGCACACCTGGATTGGGGAATTTTCTGCCATTCTTCTTTGCAAATCCTCTCAAGCTCGGTCAGGTTGGATGGGGACCGTCGGTGGACAGACATTTTCAGGTCTCTCCAGAGATATAGATAGGGTTCAAACTCATGCTCTGGCTGGGTCACTCCAGGACATTCACACAGTTGTCTATAAGCCACTTTTGCTGTGTTTAGGTTCATTGTCCTGTTGGAAGGTGAACCTTCGGCCCGGTCTTAGGTTCTGAATGCTCTGGACTAGGTTTTCATTAAGGCCATCTCTATATTTTGATGCATTGAGTTTTCTTCTACTCTGACGAGTCCCCGAGTCCCTGCTGCTGAAAAACAGCCCCACAGCATGAGGCTGCTACCAGCACACTTTACTTTTGGGCTGCTACTCTGCAGGTTATGAGCAGTGCCTGGTTTCCTTCAAACATGATGAATAGAATTGAGGTTCATCAGACCAGACTCTTGTTTCTCAGAGTCCGAGGGTCCTTTAGGTGCTTTTTTGCAAATTCCAAGCGTGTTTTCATGCGTCTGGATGGGGACCGTCGGTGGACAGACATTTTCAGGTCTCTCCAGAGATATAGATAGGGTTCAAACTCATGCTCTGGCTGGGTCACTCCAGGACATTCACACAGTTGTCTATAAGCCACTTTTGCTGTGTTTAGGTTCATTGTCCTGTTGGAAGGTGAACCTTCGGCCCGGTCTTAGGTTCTGAATGCTCTGGACTAGGTTTTCATTAAGGCCATCTCTATATTTTGATGCATTGAGTTTTCTTCTACTCTGACGAGTCCCCGAGTCCCTGCTGCTGAAAAACAGCCCCACAGCATGAGGCTGCTACCAGCACACTTTACTTTTGGGCTGCTACTCTGCAGGTTATGAGCAGTGCCTGGTTTCCTTCAAACATGATGAATAGAATTGAGGTTCATCAGACCAGACTCTTGTTTCTCAGAGTCCGAGGGTCCTTTAGGTGCTTTTTTGCAAATTCCAAGCGTGTTTTCATGCGTCTACACTGAAGAGAGGATTGAGTTTGGCCACACCGCCATAAAGCCCAGATCGGTGGAGTGCTGCCGTGATGTTTGTCCTTCTGTAGGTTTCTCCAATCTGCATATATGATCATGGAGCTCAACTAGAGTGACCATCAGCTTGTTGGTCACCAGTCTAGACAAGGCCCTTCTCCATCGATTGCTCAGTTTGGCTGAGGAAGAGTCCTGGTTGTGCCAAACTTCTTCCATCTGAGAATTATGGAAGCCACTGTGCTCTTGGGAACCTTTAGTGCAGCAGAAATTGTTTTGTAGTCTTCCCCCATATCTGTGCAACGATACAATCCTGTCTCTGAGCACTGCAGGCAGTTCCTTTGACCTCGTGCAGGCATGTGATCAGCTAGAGACAAAAAAAAAAGAAAAAAAAGGATAATTTGACCACGCCCCAAGCACTTATGAAAAATATATATTTGAGCACATTAAAATATATATCTTATATTGTAATAATACATACTATTGTCCTGTAAAAAATAAAAAGCAGCATTTAATAATCATGATAACAGTATGATATAATATAATAAACTATAATATATTAAAGTATATAGAATTGTTATTATTAAAGTACCTGCCAAAAGTTTGGAAACATTACAATTAATGATTTTGAAATAAATATCTTCTGCTCATCAACGCTGAATTTATTTGATCAAAAAGTAAAAAAAAAAAACCCCCCCAAAAAAACCCAGCGATATTGTGAAATATTACAATTTTTAAATTTTTTTTCCAATTTTAATATATTATAAAATGTAATGTTACTCCTGTGATGCAAAGCAGAATTTTCTTCATCATTACTCCAGTTTTCAGTGTCACGTGACCTTTTAGAAATCATTACAATTTATTTGACTCAAGAACATTTCTGATTATCAATGTTCAAAACTATTTTGCGGCTTCATATTTGTGTGGAAATGGCTCGTTTAAAAAAAACACTCAGATCTACACGGATCGTCCCTCAGAGGTCGGAAAATATGGAAATCCATATTTATACAGAAAAATCACATACCTACTCATGACTTGGTTTTTGCTCTAATATGCATTGTCAGCTGTGAGGCCTTTTATAGAGAGGTGTGTGCCTTTCCAAATCATGTCCAATCCATTTGTTTAACCACAGATGGACTCCAATCACAATCAAGATGTAGAAACATCTCAGCAATGATCAAGAGAAATGGGAGGCACCTGAGATAAATTTCAAGTGTTGTTGCAAAGGGTGAATACTTATGTTAATGTGATATTTCAGTTTTTTTCTTTTTAATACATTTACAGACATTTCTAAAATTCTGTTTTCACTTTGTGATTATGAGGTACGGAGTGTAGATTAACGAGAAAAAAAATTAATTTAAACAAGAGTAGTATCAGGCTGCAACATAAAATTTGATTTAACTGAATACTTTCTGAATGCAGTGTGTGTGTGTATATATATATAAATAAATAATGTATATATATGAAGTTTATTTGGGAAAAAAAAGATAACTAGTTATATAAAGATAATTTTTTTCATAAAAATAATGTTTTTTAATTGTGTTAGTATTTTTTTGTTATTTTTTAACCAAGTAAAATAACCCAACTGCAGTTTGACTGAGATTAATTGGAACGCACAATGAAAACATGATTTTTGAAAATTGTTAAAAACAGTTATCTGTTTTTGCAAATGAACTTATACATGTTCTTTTTTTTTTTAACTAATTTAAACAGCTAAAAAAAACATGTTTACGGTCTATGGTGTTATGGTAATAGAAACAGTATTTTTCAGATTTTTATGTTTTATGTGTGATTGATGAAAACGCCACATCAGACCTGCTCGATCACTAAAGAGGATGACATTGCAGCAGGGAGTTTCTGCAATTAATACAAATTAATGTTACTTTGGAAAAACGCAAGTTCTTACTGTATTGATTTAACATTCCTTCTTTATTAAGGCTAGTACACATCATTAACGAGTGTCTCAAATCTGAACAGACTTTTGCATGCAATTTGCATTGAGCAAAGCCTTTTGTCATTTTCACTTGAGACCACAGAAATCAGGTTGTGAAAAAGTCAACACATGAAGTGTGCTCCCTTACTATCTAGCATACACCAGGTTAAAAATGCAATGGAAGCTTGTTTCTGCCACAGGATGAAAAATTAAAGGTAATTGTGACATCTCACAATCCACCTTTTCTTGCAATTCTGAGAAAAAAGTC